>NW_021633335.1:0-46569 GCF_004799145.2 Neltuma alba | reverse complement strand
TGGGCAGGAGTTTAGTGGCTATACTACACAAGTAAGCTTAATTTCCTCTTGTTATGATGTCTTGTCTGGTGTTGAATGGACAGTACATGATTGATACTTATAGCTTAATTTCTTACTTTCTCTTCATTTATTAACAGGTGAAGTATGGAATTGATCGAGTGATGTGCACTTTGCCCCGAATGTATCAGGTTAGATGTCCAAGCACAAACGTTAATTGATATATCTTTCATTTGTTGGGTTATAGTCTTTTAGGGCACTAATTGGTTGGACCTTTTGAGCAGTTGGCACAGGGCGGAACGGCTGTTGGGACTGGATTGAATACAAAGAAGGGGTACATATGATTTTTGGTTGCTGTTCAGATGCATCCCCCCCCCCCCCCCAAGTTTTTTGAAATGTCAACCATGGTTATAATCTTCCAAAATGATTATAATAGATGAAGTTTTCTTTTGCTCAGTTGTATGTGTGCTTTTCATCAGGCCTGGTCTTATTTTATAAACAATCCTATACAAGAAGAATTTGTTGAAATCTACTATATGCATTGACTGACTGTGCACATAGGCACTTATGTTTAGAACTGGTAGCATGTATTTCCTGAAATTGAATTTTAACTGTATTTTCAAAGTGATAGTATGTATTTCTCTATAGAAGCTGTGCATTTGAATTGATGCTATATTGGCAAATCAATACTTTCTTTATGTTGAAGAGAACGTGTGTGACTTTATTTGGCTGTCATTTTAGGTTCGATGTTAACATAGCAGCAGCAGTAGCTGAGGAAACAAACTTGCCCTTTGTCACAGCAGAAAATAAGTTTGAGGCCTTGGTTTGTAGCTGAAACTAATTTATTTTCCTTGAGTTGCTGTAAGCCAGATTTGTTTGACTGATTTGTGCTCTTAATCTTGCATCACATGTTGCAAAACGTTGGCACCGCCATGACTTCATATTGTCCCTTTGCAGGCTGCCCACGATGCTTTTGTTGAAGCCAGTGGAGCCCTCAACACAGTTGCAACATCTTTAATGAAGATTGCAAATGATATACGTTTATTAGGAAGGTTGGCATGCAAGAATTGTGATAATGTACAAATTGGTTATTTTATTCTTCTGTGAATTCTTATAATGTTGTCCTACTATAGTGGTCCTCGTTGTGGCCTTGGTGAACTCATTCTTCCTGAAAATGAACCAGGAAGCAGTATTATGCCTGTAAGATCCTCATGCCTTATTAAACATATGTTCTCAAAATAAGCCTGTTTATTTTTGTTTGATATAACTTATTGATCCATGTAAGTTCTATTACATGTTGACTGGGACGCATCATTTTTCTTCTGTACAGGGAAAGGTTAACCCTACCCAGTGTGAGGCTCTCACAATGGTCTGTGCACAGGTAAAGATTAACTTGTCCGGTTTCTATGAGATAATAGTGATCAATTGAGCTCTAAAAGCATGCAGTGTATAGGCTTGGAGACTGCTAGGAACTAGCGCCCTTTACTAGGATTGTGTTTTTTATTTTATGTTGTGATTTTGTATTAGCCATCATAAGTGTCTTATGTCAGTTATTTTAAGTTAGTGTCAGTTTTACAAATGTCCTATGTCGGTTATTTTAAGATAATGTCAGTTAATGTCAGTTTTATATGTTTGGGAAAGAGTAGTTATTTGCAGTTACTGTATTAGGCTATAAATATTAGACGTATTCTATCAATGACATGGATGAATGAATGAATGATTATATAGTTCGCTAACTGTCTCCTCTTTTTCCCTAGAACTAGATGCTGGTTCTAGTCTCTCCCTTTTCTCTCTATTTCTTTCATTCTTCTTCTCTCTTCTCTAGAATTACAGATTCTGGTTCTAGAGTTCTTCTTCTCTACTCTTTCTCTTCCCCTTTTCCCCTATTTCTACTTCTATTTTTCATATTCTAACGGAGACTTACTATTTCTTTCCCCTTACTCATGCATTTTCAGTTCTGTAGTGATTATGGTTATGTTTAGAATAAAGTTATGAGTGACAGTTTATTTTAACTTCCAGGTCATGGGAAACCATGTAGCCATCACAGTTGGTGGAGCAAACGGTCATTTTGAACTCAATGTATTTAAACCGATGATTGCAAGTTGTCTCCTGCATGTATGTTTCATCCTCATCGTCTCTTCATCCCCAATTACAACTTATTTTATGGCCTATCCTATGATGTTACGTAGCATATGCACTCATAAAATTTTTTTGTTATTTCTCATCTGATAGTCACTTAGACTACTTGGAGATGCGTCAGCTTCCTTTGAGAAGAATTGCGTAAGAGGTATTCAAGCTAATAGGGAAAGAATTTCAAAATTATTGCATGAGGTGAGTTGTGGCTTGCACAAAATATCTTTATTGATGCCTTCCTTTATATCCCAATTTAATTTATCTTGTTTGACCTTTTAAATCTCCTTGCAGTCACTAATGCTTGTCACATCCTTGAACCCAGTAAGTTTTTACTCGTCTAAATTTGTGTAGCTTCCTTAATTTCATGATCTTTTTGAATAATAGCTTTAATGCCTCGGTTTCAGAAAATCGGTTATGACAAAGCCGCAGCAGTTGCCAAGACAGCGCACAAAGAGGGAACCACTCTTAAGGTAATAATATCTTCTTAATTCTCATTAGCCCTCACTGACTACCCAAAAAAAAAAAAAATCCTTGTTAATCTTGAGATTCTGTTGATCTTCTGTGTTTGATCTCTAGATGTGTATACATAAAGTTTACTGTTCTGTCTACCTACATCAGCTACGAACAAACTAAATTCCATTTTAAGCATATCTAAAGTTATTTGCACACCAATTTCAACTCTAGTATTGGTTTGGCCCAACCATTTTGTCTGCCGTCGATGGGAAAAGATGTTAATCTAAAGGAGTTGATGCCTTTATAATGGATTTCTGTACGACATTTGTGGCTTCCCAATTACTTGTCTGAGATATTGAAATTGACGAAAAACTAATTGTGCAGGATGCTGCGTTGAAGCTTGGAGTACTAACCTGTGAAGAATTTGACACTCTTGTGGTGCCTGAGAAAATGATTGGCCCAACCGATTGACCGAATATTAGGTTTATGTAAAAGCTTCAGGGATAGTTCCCTGTTGCATTGAAGTATTATTTTTTTAACCCCATCCTTTGATTGGGTCGAGGAATGATTGGTTTAATAAGTTAAAATTTTGACGTCCAAAATTGGTATTCTTGAGGGAGGGGCCCCTACAGATTTGGAAGGATTCAATGTGATGCGGAACTTGCTGACACAAATAAAGGAACTTTTTCATTTTTCTGGCCATGATGTTCGTCGCTACTCTTTCTCCATTCTACCTCTTGCGCAATTCAGGTGTTTTAAGTATTAGGTGTTTTTTCTTAGATTTGTACGAGCAGCTGGTCTGCTGTTGACTTGGCTATTGGCCGACAGATTAAGGAACAATCAATGGTTCGTTTACTTTAGGTGAAAGTAATTTTCGGCTGATGGCTGAATTAAAAATTCTTAATTTTTGCTGCTTTCAGAACCTAGGAGTACTACTTTTGCAAGATAAAATAGTAGTTCGATCTATTCATAAGCGACGCCATTTCCCATAAGAAAGACAGCGACATTAACAAAAGGTGTGCATGTAATACAGGGGACTCGTTTGTTTGCAGCGCAAGCACCGGCCAGTGCGGTACTTCACAGCAAAGAGACAGAACCAGGGGTGCCTTTTTTTCTTTTTCCTTTCTTTTGGGTTTGGAATTAAAATGGCAAGCACAATTTTTTTTTTTCGACCTGAGGCAAGCACAACTTCAAACAAAGAAAAAATGCAAGAGGAAAACGAAGGCTAAACCAAGCATATCCTATCATTCAGAACAATTTCCACGCATCGAGTAGCGATATTCCATCAGCTTCAGGGGCCCAACCGTATTGCTTAGTGCTTACGGCAACTGCATTTTGTGTGATTATTTTGTTTACCAATTGTTTTATTTTCATGAAATTATTCCTTTCACCTTGAGGATAGCAAGATACACATTCTTTACCCTCAAGGAAATGCAAGGAGCATGCGACGCCCATTTTAGCCAAGTTCTGTCTATTCGTCTACACAAATCCTGAATATCAAGCAATAACCTTGCAGTTGAAGCTGTGGAGATCCCATACAGCAGGAAGAAGGAATTTCCTGCCATTTACACCATACAAGTTATAGCTTGCGTTGCTGGACTTATCCACTAATAAATCACCTGGATACCCCGGATAAGCTCCGACCCCAAAAATCCCTGAACACGCCGTGACAGCTTCAAGCGGCGCCAAGGCATCGCCTTGAAAGTACCCTGTCTTGTAAGGATTAGTCACAGCCCCCACCAATACAGCCCCGATGTTAATAACCATACCATCACTTTCCACACCGTTAGGAGCCAAACGAGCCTTTCCCGGCGGACCATTCTCCGGAATAGCATAAGGCCATGCGCACAGGCCCGGGCACTGCGCTAATGAGTCTCCCACATGTCCATAGACAACTCTCGTTTTCTCAGATACCTGGATGCTATCATGAAAGCCGCATGATCCCATACAGAATCGTTCCACGCTTACATCTTTAGCAGTCAAAACCAAGTATATTCCATTCGAATCTAATGGGAATATCTTGTTCGATATCTTGTTCTTGATGAGGGCTGCTATTTGGGCACGCTTGATTTTCTTTCCTAGCGAGTATATGTCCCCTACTTGTTTGATAAGTCTAGCAGTTGTGGAGACTGGTTTGCCAGAGCTGTCCTGGTATGAACGGATGGCTCTCCACCATGCAGCAACAGAAGGCTCTTGGTGGGGAAGATGACTCTTCAAAGGATTGAAGGAGGCGAAGAAATCGGTTATGGAGGCCCTGTTTGGTCGAGAAAAGGCCCCGTACCATATGAGGTAAACATTGACACCTCTTGGTCTGGTGAGGAGGGGACCTCCGTGGTACTTGAGGGTGGAGGAGGTGGGGGTCAAAGAAGAAGTTTGGTACTCTTGGCTTTGGATAAAAGCAAATGAGCTCAAGCCAAAAATGAGAGGAAATAACAGAGCCTTTTGCAACATGGTGACCATGTATTCTCTGCAACTGATAAAGATTGGTCTGGGATGCATTAATTCGTGGTAAGAGGTTCCCTTTTATAACCGCCAGAAAGTTCAAACACGAGTGGGTGGAGTACTCAAGTTGCAGCTACTGGTTGCATTGCATTATTGCTGTTCTTAATGATAACTCTGTTCATGGGCTCATGAAACAGAGCCTTCACTTTCGTCGACTACTCAATATAATTTGGCAACTGAAAGGAACGCTACGAAATCCTCACTGGTTGATTGTTCCTCAAAAAATATTCTCCGAAATGAACCATGTTTTCCTAACAGTAATAAGTTCCCTGTTCATGCCCTTTGCACAGGCAGTCCAATGGCTCGTTTCAAATATTAATGAATATGCATGTCTTTAAATTTTGTAAAAAGCTCAAACAGTAAAAGGTATTCACACCATATCAAAACATATTTAATTTATTTTCTCTTTGCATCAAGCATTTTCGTTGTTTCAAGAGATACAAATGCTGCCTAATTATACACTGCGAATTATTGTAGAATCATACCACACGAAGATTTTGATTTACACCAACCAGCCTCAATTATATGGCTGCTAGACTTGACACTTACTCTCAATCATAGCGCTAATAATTCCTATTCAGAACACTGTTACTACGTCCTCGTAAGGGGACATCATAGGCATTTGCTTTGTCTGTGTCGATGGTTAAAATTTGCCCCCTTTCTTTCACACCGTAAAGCTTCAAGAGATTTACACTATCATTTTCTAGCCGCGGCCAGCAAGAGAGAGAGCACATATTTTGGTGCGTGCAGGGGACTTGTCATATAGCATAAAGCATCACGGCCTCCACGCCATTCACGTTTTGATAAAGACAGAAAGTTGAAGATTGTTTTGCTAAACACTGGTATTGTACGGGGAAATTTTGTGCAGTTACCATGAAATTAGGAAAAGGATAACGATGAAGTCTCAGTCCAATAATGCGGAGTTGAAATGCGAGGAACCACAAAGCCAATATTGTAGTTCAAGTGTCTGATTCAGTGCTTCGTATCTTTTATTGGGGATTTGGACGAATCATTTCCCTTTTCCTACTCATCTGGATTTGTCGACGTCAGAATTCCTTTGAAGAGGCATCCCAAAACTTACAGGCAAGGCTCCGTTACCTGAACCTGAGATTTAGCCCAAGCTGACTAGGCCCCTCTGAAAGCCTGGGTGTCAACCTCCTCTAACCGGCTCAATCTAAGAACGTGTTTAGTTCACCGTTAATGAAACGGATTTCTGCAGAATTGAACCGACTTTTGCCAAAAGCTACTCTAACTTGTGTTTCCAAAACTAGCTTGTGTCGTTTTCTGATCTGCAAACCAAGGTTGAAAAGTAAGTAATCGCCCGTTACAACTTTCTGTTTTTGGAAAATTCTGCTGGTAAAAGTGGAATCCAAATACGTACTAAACCACCCACGGAACATATCAACTTGCTTTTGATGGCAGGAGAAAAAAAATCCCAGACATAATTTTTTGACTGTAAATTTCGCCGGTGACGTTTAACATGCGCCCACAATGCACAATCTCCTTTGTACATGCATGAACATGTTATCCGCTTCAGAAAATGACAGATGGACAGTCAACATATAAAAAAGTCATAACATTCTTTTCGTATTATATTTATTTGTATCCGTCTGTCCTACCATCCAAAGTGTTGTCATTTAGTTATAACCAACGCCTACATTTAATACTACCTTTGACTTATTATATAAGGCTCAATCAGGTCAAATGTGTGTGTGTGTATATAAAAAAGGCTCAAGGCCCCTTGTAAAATCTTTTCACAATGCATGGCATAAGACTTTAATCAGAATTATCGTTTGGAATAAACTTATAAGTAGTTGTTCTGTCTAGATTTACATAATACAAGATAAATATACGAAATAAGTTTTTTTCTCGACTTATGTGTTCATAACTAATTTCAAATGTGATTCTAAATGGGGAGTGAAGCACTTATAATGTGTTTTCAAAATTACTTTTCATGTACTTAATTACTTTTCAATCGTTAATATAAGAATCACTTTATAATATAATACTCTTCTGGTCCTAAATGTAAGACCCTATACTAGTGTGTATAAGGGTCTTACATTCTAGTATAAGGTTTACATTTAGGACCAGAGGAGTATATGAATTATAACGTAATTCTTATATTAGAGATAGTAGCGAGTATAATTTACGGTGTATAAAGCTTGCATTTAATTGTATGAAACTTGTTCGGTCGTTTTGCGCCCAAGACGCGACGGGAAACCACGGTTGAACCCTAGTCATACAAACTTTAGGGTCCACCTCTTTTTTTTTTTTTTTTCTCATGTGTTTTGAGCATCTTATTTTTATCTTTGTTAATTACATGCGAAAACCTTAAGATTTTCTCGTCCCATCTGATTGCACTTTTTTGGACAAAAATCTGATTGCATTTTACCTAGTGTTAGTTTGTCAAATAAAAAAAAAAAAAAACAACTGCATGTGCTTGAATTTTTGGTGAAAATATTAGCAAACCTTTTTTTTCCGCCCCGATAGATGGCGATGTTATATCTACTTGATAACCATCATTCAAATCCATTGAACATAGCTCAGCATTGTGATTTAGAGGATGAGGCTACGAATCTTCTCTTTCAGTATTCGGCTTATGCATCTTTGCGTGGGGTATCAACTTGATTTGTTCTTTTCTAATTTATCACACGATTTTTCGTCTGTATCTGATCTTATTTATCTCAACATATTAACATATTAGAAATTTAATTAATGTTGCTTATTTTATTACTTAACCTGATCAATTTTTAAAAACGAAAGAATCAAACAATCAAGATTCTTCCAAAAAAGGCCATAGAAATTAACAGTAACAGACAACATAATTTGATTCTTCCATTAGTTTCTCATTCATGCGAAGCATTCTTGTGTGAATTTGAGCCACATCCATTCCATTGTTAATGATCAGTGCACTGTATGAAACTTAAAAAGCAAACTGTATAACGACTTATAAGTAACCTTCTAGATCCGCTTATCCATATGTGAAAATAAGCAGTTTTTTCCTCCCTTCCCTTCCTCCACGTCTGAGAGTACATATAAAACAATCCATATTTTCCTAAACATGAGATAGAGAAGATCCGTCCGCACACTTAGCTCTATCATCATATTTATGAACACCAACCAATCTGAAATTTTTGTGGGACTGTGACTTGAATATACTGAAGCAGCACTGGAGTTGCGAGAAAAGCATAATCTGAAAAACTGGGTAGCCTTCCTTGTTCGTGACAACGTTACTGGCTTTAACTCTGCATTCTACTCGCCCTTGTCTCTTCTACTTCTCCCGCTGCTACGGTTTCTTTTCGCCGATTTCTTTGGCTGGTAAGAATGATTTCATTGTTTTGTTTTCTACCGCGTGCTTATTATACTGCTAAGTCTTTTTGGTTTGCATGATTAGATTGCTTGTTGAAAACATTCATCTTGGACATTTGGTTCGACAGTAGGTATATTTTGGGCCGTTGTTGTATGTGTTTGCACTGATAAATTCAAAATTACCTCGTGAAGAATTTTGCTTTGTGGCATTTGAATCATATTCGGTATAGTCTTTGCGCATGTTTGATTGTGTTGTGAGTATTGATGTTTTATAAGACAGTATCCTGGTTCTGAATTCTAAATAGATCCCGTATTTTGTGCTGATTTCTGCTAATAAGGTGTGCTAAGGACGTCGTTGTCAGAGATTTGTTGAGAAGGCTGCTACACTATTATGGAGTCCTGCGATTGCCTTGAGCCACAGAATTGGCCCCTGGATGGACTTCTCACGAAATACCAGTACATCTCGGATATTCTAATAGCGTTTGCGTATTTCTCGATTCCTTTGGAACTGATATATTTTGTTCAGAAGTCTGCATTCTTCCCATACAGATGGGTTCTTATCCAGTTCGGTGCTTTCATTATTCTTTGTGGAGCATCTCACTTCGTAAGCCTGTGGACATTCTTCCTGCCCTCTAAAGGTATTGCTATGGTCATGGCAATGGCTAAAGCCTTGTGTGCTATTATATCCTGCGCCACAGCACTAATGCTCGTTCACATTATCCCTGATCTGATGAGCGTCAAAACTCGGGAACGTCTTCTCAAGATCAGGGCTGAAGAGCTTGATAGAGAAATGGGGCTTATTCTTACTCAAGAAGAAGCTGGGAGGCATGTCAGGATGTTAACTCATGAGATCAGAAGCACGCTTGACAGGCATACCATTCTCAAGACCACTCTTGTGGAGTTGGGAAGAACTTTGGGCTTGGAGGAATGTGCACTGTGGATGCCCTCAAGATGTGGTCTTCATCTTCAACTTTCACACACATTGAGTGGTGCACATGTTAGCTCCTGCGTCCCGACAAACCTTCCTATCGTTAATGAAGTTTTCAATAGCCCTCGAGCGATGAGGGTTCCACACACATGTCCCCTGGTCACTATTAAACCTGTTGTTGGAAGATACAGATCACCTGAGGTGGTTGCTGTGAGAGTTCCTCTTTTGCATCTCTCAGACTTTCCAATCAATAATTGGCCAGATCTTTCTGCAAAGAGATATGCCATCATGGTCTTGATCCTCCCTACCGACACTGGTAGAAAATGGCGAGATCACGAATTGGAACTTGTTGATGTAGTAGCAGATCAGGTCCTTTTTTATATTCCTTCTCTCTCATTACCGGCATTTTAATATTGCATAGTCTTCTAAATTCCTAATTGCTTTACTTCATCGCATTGTATATTAGAAATCTTATTCTGTATATCTGAGATTTTCAAGCATTAAAACAGGTGGCAGTAGCTCTTTCACATGCTGCTATACTGGAGGAGTCTATGAGAGCCAGGGATCAACTCATGGAACAGAATGTTCATTTAGATTTGGCACGACGAGAAGCAGAAATGGCAGGCCATGCTCGGAATGATTTCCTTGCTGTCATGAATCATGAGATGAGGACGCCAACGCACGCGATTATGGCATTGTCGTCGCTTCTCTTGGAGACTGAACTCACTTCTGAGCAGAGGAGCGTAATAGAGACAACATTGAAGAATAGCAACATGTTGGCAACACTTGTTAGCGACGTTATAGATCTTTCTAGGCTAGAAGATGGTAGCCTTCAATTAGAATTGGGAAAATTTAACCTTCATGCGGTTCTGGAAGAGGTAATTGTCACAGATTTTCCGCTTCAGTGTTTTATAACAGTAGTAAGGAGTTAAGTTATTCTTCACCATGCTAGTTTACCTTTAAATATGCAGGTTATTAACTTGATAAAGCCAATAGCATCTGTGAAGAAATTACTTGTGACTTTAACTCTGGACCCCGATGTGCCTGTCTTTGCCATTGGAGATGAGAAACGTCTAATGCAAACCCTTTTAAACGTTGTGGGTAATGCTGTGAAATTCACTAGACAGGGCTATGTTTCTGTGAGAGCATCTGTTGGGAAACCGAAAGTTTTGCAGGATCGGCGACCTCCTGAATTTTATCCGGCATCAAGTGATGGTCATCAATACGTTATAATACAGGTTACGTGAGCATATCATATCAGATATCTAAAGTCTATAGAGTTATTTTATTTGATTGCATATGAAAGATGTTCATATTTGCGTCCACGCCCAGATGCCTAGGATTCTATGAACAAGACACCGGATTTTACCAACTGTCAATGTAGCGATGGTAACCTAACTGTGTTACAGCACCATATTGACCCGAGTATCCCTGTTTGTGCAGGTTAAGGACTCTGGATGTGGCATTTCCCCACAAGATATTCCTCATATTTTTACCAAATTTGCTGAGTCTCAAAGAGGACCAAGCAATGGTGCAGGGCTTGGACTAGCCATTTGTAAAAGGTAGAGGCAGAATCCCAGCTTTTAAAGCATGCAGCAAACTGAACATAACATAAATTCTCGCCATTCAATTTGTTGTGGTGTTGACCTTAATAATTTAGTGCAGAAATCATAAAGGCGGTGCTATTTGTTGAAAACTAATTGTGATTTGTGAAGTTACTAACTCAGATTGCGGATATTGAATCAGATTCGTGAAACTTATGGAAGGTGACATGTGGATTGAGAGTGAAGGCATAGGGAAAGGGACTACAAATACGTTCATGGTGAAGCTCGGGATTTGTGGGAATGCCAACTGCAAACGGAGGCCAAGCATATGATGAGCTCTTTTCCCGATAGACTCGCTATCAAACAAGTTTTTGAAACAAAGAACAGTAGCGTCGAACCAGGTGACACATCCGAGATTTTGTTTGTCCCATTAATAACAAATTTGTCCCTGTCGCTTCGCCATATTATGCAAAAGCAAAATAAGCCATTATTGTCTCATTATCTCTTCGTTATTTATTAACGTAACTGTTACTCATCCAGTTACATGATTGAAACCAGTTATTACATACTCCCTCCACTATTTATAAGCTTTCAAGTTTAGAAAGGAGTGTGATACATTTTATAAGTTTCAATTTAAATTTAGCTTAACATTTAATGCATATTTTCTAATATTGTCTTTAATTATTTTTCTCTTGTTAAATTTTTCCACACATTCTATTTCATCTTTTTTTTTAATTTATTATAAACATATATTTGAAAACAAAAATATATTTCTAACTTATTTATTATTTTAAACTAATTTTACCTATTTGTTTGTTATCCATAAATTAATTATTTGGAACTTATAATTAGAACCGGATGGAGTATTAGGAAGTTAACCGCAAGTCACGCATGTTATAAAATTTTAAACCACACAGTTCTATCCTGTTGTGTTTTCAAATTTTTCTGGCCAATCTTTCATGCACCGCCCAGATTAAAAGATTTTCGGTAAGAAATTGAATCCAAAGTCTTAAGTACAAGAAAAGGAAAATAACTGGCTTAACTCTGCCCTTGCCTAAGGCCACGGTTGGTTCAGTGGAAAAATGAAAATATTTTATCAGAAATGGAAGCGGAACAAGAAATAGAAATGAAAGTAAGTTTTACAAGTAGTTCGGTATCAAGTGAAAATTTCAATGGAAACTAGGATTATTAACACCCCCCAGAAATTTAAAAAAAAAAAAAAAACTTTTTACTCCCTCATTCTCCTTCAGCAACCAACAATGGCGCCCCCCCTCGGATTCTTCTACGCACAATCAAAATGCTTTGATTCATCAACACAGAACATCAACGCAAAAGCAGATCTGCAAACTTTGAACATCAAAAACTACTAGAAAGTAGAAACACATACATACGAAGCGTGAAGAGACCTATATCGATGGTTATCTAGATTTGGGAAGGAAAGAGTGGATTCAAACTTAATTGCATCAATTTTATTTAAGCTAACACTACATCCTAATTATAAAATATAAAATATAAAATATCCTAATTTTAAGATCTTGTTTATAAATTATAAATAAAATCTTATATTTAGGACTGAAAGCACTATATATTATATGCATGCCGTTGGGAAAAACACACACATGCCATCGCCACTCTTGATCTCAGTTGAGAATTATGATCAAGAAGCTTTTATAGTTGTCTAGATAAGGCAAGAAGAAAGTGATTTCAGACACTACCCCAATAGAGAAATAACGGCGGAGGACGAAGAAGAATGAATGTTTGGAGAGCAGCGAAGATCACAATGGAGCATTAGGAGGCGGTGCCCAGGTAAGGAATCGTCTAGCAACATTTTAGCCAAATCTAAAATACGGAGAGGAGGCAAGGCGAGACGGGAGGTGAAAAAGGCGGAGGTTGCAAAGACGACGAAGGATGTTCACTGTTCAGGTCATAAAAATAGCATCCTATGAAAATTATATTTCCTATTAGGTTATGTACCAAAGGGACCTCAAGGCTGATTGGAATTGCCAGGGTCAACAGATCAAGAGTTAATCACCACCTCACTGGATTGGTAAGAAACAAACATGCAACAATATCTCCGTGCGCCTGCTGAAAGAGCTACAAGGTTGGAATGTTAAACCCGGTGAGATGGTTTGCTAAACAGCACCTCACTTCTAACATCAAGTATAATCATTAGGCCAAAAACTATATCTATTAATCAGAAACATAACTCTGTTTTCTCAAGTCTTCCTAAAAGAAAGGACCAATTCCCAGCACCATTAACTGTGACAGCGGCCCCGCGAGAACAAGTTAATGGGGCACGCTAGCATAATTAATTGGCGCAGTAAGCAAACAAGAGTAACGTCGGCTTGATAAGACGAAACCAAACCATTTATAACGAATTCATGTGCTTACATTTTATGTAAGCTAATTCACAAAAATGTGGATACAGACATTTCAATGCCCAGCATTTGAGCTTTTTGGGGGATACAAATCCATATTTCAGTGGTTTGATCTCACTCATAAACACCTAAAGAAATGTTGGTAAGTCACAATCCAATAAAAAAAGTCGGATCAAAACTAAAAGGATATAATTATACAAAAACTTGGCGTAACACGATGCGAGCACAAATGATGAGTTCATGAAACCACATCCGCGTCACATCTGATAGGTCAAGGATAGGAATGTTTAGGGTGTGATAAACAGCGTCACAGTGATCTAAAGGCCTAGAGAAGAATTTTGCACGCTACAATTTCATACCGAAAACGCAATCAAACGAAATAAATATAAATCATTGCTGTAAAAATAGTTGAAACTCTCGTACTTGAAATAACAATTAGAAATGTCTAATCCAACAAAAAGAGATTGACCAAAACTACATCAGGTATTCCTTCATGTGTCCCCTCACTTCTTGGATTTTTTTGATGCTCTGCAGAAAAAGCATATTCAATTAGTTTATGAAAAACGAATAGTCACAAACAATGATAGCAGCCAATGCGAGGCTATTAACACTCACTGGGCTGGCTGAGATGCTGTCGGAGGTGGTGTGGTCGGTGCTGCAGTAGGTTTCTCTCCAGGACCCTAAAGACATATACAGAGATGAAATGAAAAGGTCAATTCCAAATGTGCCGGCATCAGCCACAATCTATTATGCAAACAGACATCCGGAATTTTCCCAGGTGCAATGCTAGAGAATATCAAGATCATGATAGACACTAGAGGCCAACGAATTCCAAAGACAGATTCATCAACAACTAAAAGCATAAACTCACATGAGCCAGTCGCTCCTCCCTCCTTGCGATTTTCCTTTCCCGGCTTGCCTTGTTCTTTGCACGCTTAGCCTCAAACTGATCACTCAAAGTCTTCTCTCTTGCCTTCTCGGCCTTAGATTTGTGAATGCTCTCCATTAAGACTCTCTTATTCTTGAACACATTACCCTTAACTTTCATGTACATGTCATGGTACATGTGCTTGTCAATTTTCTTGGACTCCCTGTACTTGCGAAGCAAGCGTCTGAGCACACGCATTCTTCTCATCCAAAGAATCTTGGTAGGAAGTCGTGCTTCTCTAGTACCCTTGCGCTTACCTAGTGTCAGTCAGGTAAAAATTACAATTTAAAAGATTACGTTACAATTTTTCTTTAAAAAAATTTAAATAAAAATGCCTAATAACTTAATAAAAAAAGATGCCCGCCTACCAATGATTTTCAAAAGACATAACTCTTTTATGAGAAGCTATCTCAGATTGCATGAACTAGTTAGCAGTAATCTCGTTCTTTTTAAATCATTATGAAGACTGGACATGTCTTTGAACATGACAACATGGCCTGACGATCTTGTCTCCCTGAATTCAATTAACTCGAGAATATCACGCAAAAGAGAAAAATGACGAGAGGAATAAATACCATATCCAGAGTGACGTCCCTTCCTCTTGGCCTCCTTCATTCGACGGGCCCGTGAACGGGAGTGAATTTTGGTTGGCTTCCGGATGATGAACCCATCCTTAACCAACTTTCGTATGTTTTGGCCTGCAAATGAAACGTTATTACGAGAATGAGCCTGCGAAATTTCAAACACCACAACCAACATTGCGCCACATAATGATACCCTATCTAACATCAGACCCAGCTTAATAGGGCATTAGGGCTCCAGACAACTTGAAATAAAAGGAAGGTGTACAGTCTACTACACAAAAACATAAGTAGCGGAATCCAAAGTAGAGTCAAATAGAATGGAAGAAATGCATATTCCGTTGAAAAGGGAACCAAGAGGATGACTGTTTAAGGCTAAAGAAAAGCATGCAGCGAACCAGGCCATCCTAAAGTGAGATTACTAATGAAAAGAAAAAAAACTATTATTACTAATGAGATTAGCAATCTATCTTCATTATCGCTCAGAATTGCGAGAACCGGCACACCAATCCATGTGCCCAAAAGAAATGGACCTTGGCAATCAAAGCGTTCAAAAGGGGAATGACAAAATATAGAGATCAGGCCAAAGAAATAAGTAGGACAGTACAGATAACGGAGAAACAAAGACAGAAGGGAAAATCATACGAGAATTGGCCATGGATATTTCGTTGACTTCATTTGGGTCAAGCCAAACTTTGCCTCTGCCGCACTTGAGGACACTAGCGGCGAGCCGCTTCTGGAGTTTCAGCGACACCATTTTCCACTCACCCTCTCCCTTCTCTGCTGCAGCTGCAGTCGAAAGAGCACTCCGCGGCGGAGGAAACTATATACCACCCCTTTCAATTGTTAACCCTAGCTTGGCAGTCGTTTTGGGCCTTTTATCCTCCCCCGAATTGGGCCGTCAAAAAGGGGCCCAAGAGATTAAGACCTTGGTTGAGCCTAAAGCCCTTTTTATTTAAGGCGACGTTTCAATTGTTAACCCGAAGTTGGAACTTGGAGGCCTTTTATCCAACCCCATATTGGGCTCAGTGTAAAGGAGCCCAAGAGATAAGACGTCGATTGGGCCTAAGCCTTTTTCATTTTAAGGCAAAAATGGTCACATCCTATTCAAAATTGTGTTGGGTTCAAGCGGGGATGGAAGTCTCCCCATCTCGAAGTATATCAATAATTCAAAATATATTAATAAATCAACATTTGAAAATCAAGTTGCTTTTTAAAAGATAAAATTCTTCTATCTAATAAAAAAGATGGAAATTCTGCTGGATGTAAATGAGACTTATCGTTTACTATGTGTGCTTTTTACTAATTTGCTCATAGTGTTGGTGCAAGTTGAAATCCTTCAAAAACATAGTCATTTTTCATAAATTAGTCTTTAAAAAATTTAATTCATTTATTTTTCAAAAATCTCCTTCCAAGGAAAAAAAAGTTTACTCAGTGATTTATACCTGCCAAACACGGAGAAGAAAACGCGGAAACTTTAGTCAGGAGTAGCCTGTAATCGTAGGCAAGGAAGTAGGCTAACAGATGCAGCATTGGCTTTATGGATTTGGATTTTTAAAAAATCTCCTTCCAAGAAATAAATACTTATTTAAAATAATTTATAAATAATTTTTAATCATAATTCATAAAATATGAAGCAAAAATATTAAAAAAAATTTGTTTAAAAACCGCAATACAGAATTAATTTTAAAACTTTACTGCAAGATTAAAGAAACAAACTAATATTAATTTTATTAAAAAAATAACGTTATTATCTTTTATAATATTTATTACGGGGTGACATATAAATAAAATAATTACAAGGGGACCGCGAATTGAGGAGCGGTGGGGTTGCGCGGGAATAGTGGGATGACAGTACAAGAGCAACGTCAGCCGTCAGCCAAAATCCGGCGGCGCCCACTGGCGCCGCGTCTTCCAAAACCAGCAGCCCCCACTGCTTTGCCCCCGCATCTCTCACCCCCCAGCTATGCCTTTCAATTTACCTCTTTTTACCATGTTACTTTAATCCGATCCGATATCCTCATCACTTTTTCTTTTTTTTAACCAAAAAAAAACCGGAAGCTAACAACAAAAAACCAAATTGACGTGCGGGTATCAACGTCCTTAAAAAAAATAAGACAAATTCTTTTATATATTTATTTTGTAGATCGTAAAAATATTTACGAAACCAAACACCCCTCTAAATTTGGTGATCTACCCAGCATTTATCCTTTTGGGGCAATCTCTTCGCCACGACAAGCTGCCCCCATTTGTCTCGTCAAAATTAATCTTCCCTCGTCATTATAATTTTCGTTCTCATTACTTAAAACTCCAAATAGTATCTAGCTAGATCGCGTGGCGCACACGCCGCTTCCATCTTTGTTTCCCCTCATCGGGACGGCACAATCAACTAATCGAATGAATTGAATTTAATGTAATTACACCTAAAATTCATGCAGCCCAAAATAAACATTGTTCATCAAGAAAAGCAAAGGGAAATCATTACAATTCAACTCGAAAACATCGGACTTAAATCGCCAGTTCCTCCGCCCATTCTGTTTCTCCGCCCTTCCCCAGCAAGCAAGAAGGAATCCAGTATCCACAGACACGAGCCTTCACAGGGCCGATGACGTCACCGAAACCTGGACGGCCTCATCGTCGAAGCTCCACAGATCGCCCACCACGTTCTCCTGTACATTATTGGACGCCGTCGATTGCCCGTCATAATATGGAATCTGATAGAACTTCATGCAGTTCTCGTACGCCATTAGCTCCTCCGACAGCTTCTCTATCTCGTTCTTCTCTTCCTCCGCTTCCGTCACCACCGTGTTCGCTTTTCCTTCCACGTCCATGTTCGAATCCTCACAGGAATAGCCGTTTCCTTTGTGACTCGAGTCCAGCAGTTGCATCCTGGAGTAGGCACACTCGGACACTGACACTGACCCTGACCCTGACCCTGACCCTGACCCGCATCCAGAGTTCTTATCTCCAGAAACGAGAGTTGGATTGGTGTCGAATCCGAAGGAAGGAATTGTGCCCGCCTGGTTCAGATCATAGCCAAACTCCAAACTGAAACTTTTAGGCACATTGTTCAAGTTTGAGCCGTACTGTTGCGGATACAGGGGAGAAATGGGGGATCGGAGCGGAGGCGGTGGATTATTACGGCGAGCCTGAAGGGAGTAGGCATCGTCTTCATTGGGGAAATTGACTTTGGCTTTCTTGCCGCGGATTCTTCGAGCTTCTCTGTCATAGGCCCTGGCGGCTTCTTCAGCAGTGTTGAAGGTGCCAAGCCAAACACGAACCCCCTTCCTGGGGTCGCGAATCTCCGCGGCCCATTTACCCCAGGGACGCTGCCTGATCCCACGGTAGAGGTTCTTCCTCTGCCTCTTCACGGGTTTCTCGGCTTGCTGATCAACTGTTCCTCAGAAAGAAAAAACAAAACCGCATTCAATCAACAAGAAAGCAAATGAAAAGAAGATGAGGCGAAGGGTGTGGAAAGAGGACTGACCTGGGGAAGGATGGGTTGATTTGCGGGAGACAGAGTGGCCTGGCTGAGGAAAATGGAAGTCGAAGTCGGAGTCGTCATTTGGCTTGCCGAAAGAGTTGGGCCAGATGTCAGAGGCGGTAAGACGGCGGCCACGGTGACGGGGGATGAAGTCGGCGATGATGGCACCACCACACATGATCAATGGAGCTGAAGGCAAATCAAATGAAGCAGAGAGAGGGAGGCGAGGGATGTGAGGGGAGATCAGAGAGGGAGAGGTTTAAGAAAGAGGTTTTGAAGAGAGAGAAGGAGTGAAGAGATGACGCCAGGGAATGCGAGGAAGAGGGTATAAGTAGCTGGGAAGATGAGGGGAGCGCAGTTATTTGGGTGGAATTGAGAACCTTCCTGGACGGACCTACCTAACCGCTTTTTGTCACTCGATTTCCTCTGCCTTGTTTTCCAAGTCTTGGCTTTTCTCTCTCTTCGCTGTTCGCTACGAGCCTACGAGGCTCTTCATTTTTAGTCTTTATCCATACCCCAGGACATTTTCATTTTTTTTTCCGACCTGAGCATACCCCAGAACATTTGCCACTTGCTCTGTAACGCTTTTATTTTATTTCAGTAATAATTGTTATAGATGAAAATATTATGAGGAAATGTGCATAACTTGACAATAAAATTAAGTTTAAAAATTTGATGAGTACTTAATCATTTTAATGAAAACAGAATATAAACCACACTAAAGTTTGGTAGATTAATTTTAGAATTTGTAATATTTTTTAATTTTTTTTTATCTAGTCTTCATTTCTTACGGAATAAAGTAAAAAATGTATATTGTGTTTTATAAAATATACAATACCACACTCATAAAAAATGTACTAAAATTCAGGTGAGAACCAAAAAATATTTCTATTAAGGTAAAAAAATGTTTCAAAGTGATCAAACGCTTACTTTCTTTTCTAGCCAAAATAACCACACACTTGTTTGAGAGTGAACGACTTTAGAAAAATATTAAAATAACGTCAAACATGCCGCCGCTCAGGGCCAACCAATTCTCAATGGATTATACTTTATTTATATAATTCATTATTGAGAATTTTAGTAAAATTATACTGTATAAAAACTCCTTTTAAACGTTGAGGTGGTATGTTTGTGTATGTGTGCCATTAGTAAGAAATTATATTAGTATAATTAACAAGTATATTAATGTATTATGAGTTTTGTATTTATATTTTACATTAATATCAAAATCAGTATTAGATATTAATAATGATTATATTTTTATCGATGATATTGATTGAGGTATCCCATAGTGGTGAGGAGATCTTTCCTCCAATCGTTGTGTTCCTTTTTACCAGTTCTTCCTTGACACGGGCAGTGGAAGCTTCTTTTTGTGGGGTCCGGTTCAGCTAATTTCCTATATAGAATCTAGAATTTCCTCCCATGCGTTGCACCTCACACGTTGAATTGTACAGGCTGTATCATGGTACTTTACTCGTTGAAATTACAAGGTCGTGTGAGAGTTATACAAGCAATTTCAATGCGGCTTGCCAATCCATTGTTGGCATCGTATAATTAAAGAAATTATGTCATGGTGTTTTGTAACTTGTGGGGGCAAAAAAAAAAACATAACATTTTTAAGATCAGTGTTATTTCTCCTTCCTAATTACTTCGTCCATACTCTTTTTAAGTTAGAGAATCTCAGTATTCCGTCGTCTCGACCATCCTTTGAATCTTTCTTTTTATGTTTTTCTTGTAAACTCCCTTGTAAATTACGTTGATGCCTGCTATGTCTTTATTGTGTTGTTATGATACATATGTGTATTTGTTTCTCTGTACTTCTTTTTCATATACCATATAATTGGATGTATTAAAAAAAAAATACTAGGTCGATGATCATAGAAAATAATTACGAATGATTTCAGCGTGAGACTGCGCAACATCAGTTAAGTTCGCCATATAAATCATTTCAGCTAAAAAAAACAAAGTTTGGAAAGCTATCAAAATGAAAATGCATATATGTTAATTAAATCTGAGGGTCTATTCTGTAAAATTACATGGCTTTTTAAATGAGTAGTTAATTAGTTATATATGGTAGATACGTGCCTTAAAACGTATCAAATGCATGGCTGAAGAAAATATCCATATGTAATTTACCTTTAAATCCACGGTATTTCTGAGGAAGTCTCTGTTGTGAGCACGGTCAAAAACAACCTGTGGAACAACTTGTCCACTTGCACAACTACGACGACGCTTAATTAAGCAGGCGACAAGAACTAAATAACCATATTTAATTATGAGACTTCAAAATAAAAACAAAGTCAAAAGAGAATATGAAGAAATGGATTAGCTAGAATACGCAATAGCTAATCAAGGGTTTCAAAATAAAGATTAAAAATTACTTGCTCTCCCATTCTGATTCAATCTTCTTTCTTAGCGTCGGATTAAACAAATCATGCTAATAATTAGTCCGTGTAAAGTAAGTGGCCACTAGCTGTACTACTCGAGGGTTGTTGGCGTGCTCGGTCGTCCTGGGCGAGAAACCACGGAGCACATCGTATTGGGAGTTTAGTGGCAAGGTCTTTAATAATCCAAGTTGGCTTCTGCAACTATAAATTAGTGTCCGAGATCTGCGACTTTCAACCAAGATTGGATGTTTGCTTTAGCCTATCATATAGCCATAACATAGGACTTTTTGTATTTGCCTTTGGTAATTTAGTTATATTATTTCCAGTTTAATGCATGCATTCCATTGCAACAATTAACATAATGCGCTGTTATAAAGGGGCAGGAGAAAAAAGTATAAAAATATAACCTAAGTATAAGGACTCTTACACGCTGCAATATGAAAATGCATTGCTGTGGAAGGGGATCATTCGAAGAGAGCGAAACAGCAACTTGATTTTGAGAACATTATAGCCCTGTACTTAAAAGAAAATATCTTTTGCCATGGATAACGTTATATCATTGAACCTAATTAATTAATTGCTGAAATTATATATATCTTCCAAATTAATGTCGTTCCCCTCATAGCCTCAGTGGTAGATTTGACCAGCCTTTTTTCTTGTTCCACCAAACCAACGTATCGTTTCCAATTAAGTGCGCTCAAATTTTTTAATCCTGCACACCGGAATAATATAACCATGGCTGCATGAAGAGAGCGGTGGAATTGTCACTCGCTTAAATATTAGTATTTGGGATGCCACATATTTCTACTTTTTCCCAGATATGTCAAATCAGTGTTTGAGGGCAGATTCATTCGAATTTCACTCTGCTTTGTCTTTATTACCGGGTTCATAAGGAAGCGAGGTGGACAAAATCATTTTATTAACTATATATACAGTATCCTTTTACACCCAACACGCGTAGCGGATAATAATTTGAAAGTTTTAATAAAACTGCACATATATACTGATGACGTTCGAGGCTAATTTTTACTGAAGACGTCAAAATAGTGTGCCTCTATATCTAGCCGTCTGCAAAATAATATAAAGAGGAAGTTTCATTAAAAATAAAGAATCCTCCACTTATACTAATAAGGCTTCATAGAAGATAGCCCAGACTAAGACTAAAATATCTTAGTCTATGCAACTACTTAACAAATAAATAAGAATTTTGCGTCCAGGACATCTAAATGTATAAACAACTAGAGAAAGAAGTATACATGAATGAATACCCTCAGCTACACGCCCCAAGGTAAGAATAACAAACTCCCAAAAAACACAACAAAACAGATTAGCTGCTGGCAGCAGGAGTGGCTGGTGGGGCACCCGTAAGAGGAGCTACAGGTGCAGCATCAGCAATAGGAGTGGTTGGTGGAGCAGTTGTAGGAGTTGCATCGGCAGTAGGAGTGGTTGTTGGAGCACCGGCTGAAGATGTTGCATGAGCTACATTGGCTGCAGGAGTTGCCGTAGAAGAACAAGCCGGTGGGTTCAAGGTTCCGGTAAAGGTAGCTTTAGCATTGGAACACGCTGAAAAGAATGATTTATTGGCATGAAGTGGCGTGAAAGTCAGATCGATGTCCGCCACCTCAACACCTTCACAAGGATTCGTTATACTGCAGTCCAAGGATACCGCAGCATTTGTGGTCGTGCTTCCCTTTATGTTTTTGAAATGCACGTCACTTATCTTCCAAAATGACTTTGACTGAAACCTCATTGCCTTAGTACCATAACTTTGATCGATAACCACCGGGTTGCTCACGTTGTCCATCAAAAGATCTTGATACAAGATTGACTTGGCTTCTCCTCCTGGGCTTTGCCCCACCATGGTTTTGATTCTCGCACCGTTGGTGGTGCCTTTGAATGTGCAGTTCGTGATGGAGACACCATTCACACTTTTATCATCTGGCCTCTTCCCAAGGCTTCCCACGCTAATTCCATGGCCTGGTCCACAAGTAATGTTGAAGATGGTCACGTTACTAGACCCTTCTCCGACAGAAATGCAATCGTCACCAGTTCCGATAACGCTATGCGACACAGTCACCAAAGAGCTGGACCCGATATGCATTCCGTCTGTGTTGGGGCTGTTCCCAGGAGCTGTTATCGTCAGATAGCTGGCCGTGAAATTGCTACTTTCATGAAGATGGAAGTGGAATTGTTTGCTATTTACGGAACTAATGCCATTGACGATCACATTGCTCACTGCATTAAACTTTAGTGACTGCAGGTACAAAGTCATTAACATTAGCAGCCAAATAAAAGCTATGTAACCTTAACTAATTAATCAAGTGAAGTCCATATTCTTTTGGTATCTTACCGAAGGAAGGGAAGCGCACTCGGAGGATTTTCCTTTGCAATCATTGTATTGCCAGAAAACGCCACCTTGGCCATCAAAAACTCCGTTGCCGGTGATAACGAGTCCGTCAACGTGTTCAAAGGTAAACCATTCGGGAGAGACATATTCAGACGGGTCTACTGTAGCTACCACTGTTCCCAACACCTCGACTGTTATGGGCTTTGGGCTTGTGCATGGGCCTGCAAACACTGTTGGCCCTGCTACAAATGCTCCTGCCGGAATCAATACCTTTGACGGTGTAGTGCTGTTCTTGCATGCCGCAATCCATGCATGCATGAATGCCTACAGAAGCACAAATTGCAAACAAGCTCATCTATTATATATGAACTCTCCGCTGCAATTAAATCCACTAACAAATCCCTTGATCCTTCGCTCCCTATCAGAACAGTGTGCGCGTGTGTATGTGATTAGTAATTTGCAAAATGAAATTATGTTCTGACCATAACATTGTCGGTCTTGTTATCGGCCTTAGCACCGAAGGTTGTAACGTCGTAAACTGCAACACCACCAGAAATGACAGGAGTGACGCCGGTAGGTGCAATAGGACCTCCAGCGGGGGTGGCGACAGTAGGTCCACCAGTAACAGGAGTGGCAGCAGGTGCGCCACCGGCGCCAGGAGTGATTGGTGGAGCACCGGCAGGAGGAGTGGCAGGGGCGACACCAGCGACAGGAGTGGCAGGAGTGGCAGGAGTGGCAGCTTGAAGGAGGCTACGGGAATGGCCAAGACTAAGGGATGCAGCTAAAATGCTGCAAGAAAGGAAAGCAGTGAGAAAAAGAAAAAAAGCCTTGGCCGCCATAGCCTCTGATTGATGAGGCCTGAACGGCTTATTGAAAGTTTATTTATTGAGATTGGGATGATTTGATAAAGATGCTAGTCACACACATATATATTCGAAGTTTAAAGGAGGGAAGGCCTTAATTAGAATAGCTTGGTGTATGGTGTCTCGTGTTCATCGCTTATCAAGTTATCTATAGGTGTTTTATTGTCTAAATCGGAACACATGCTTTGCAATTTTGGCAAGTTGCGTAACGTTAAGCTCAAAAAGCGCAAATGATTTTTGTAACTTATGAAAGATGCAACTTATAAAAATTCTATGATACCTCAAGTTCACATGTTTTAATAGCCATTTCTTGCCAAGTGTAAATAAGAACAAAATTGTAGTGTCTAAATCTTATTCCAAGGTGAAAATATAATTAAAGTTCCGGTTTGCTAAAGACATATAATTCTTTTTAATTATTAGGTTTTAGTATTGGCAAATGTTACCAAACTAAAATTTTTAATTTGAATCATATTTATTAGCAAATTATAGTGTCAAATTAATGGACAAGTAACAAAAAATACAGCAAATCAAATTATGATAATGAATTTTGATCAATAAACTATTCATTGTTGTATATATAGATATCTTGATATTTTTGAATCTGTTATATATAATTAGTTTTAATGATATTAAATATTGGGAAAAAAGTTTGAATAATATATATCTCTTGTTATTTGACTAGCTATTATATTTAATGAATTATCTTGTACAGTTTGGTCAAGGGAAAAAAAAAAGAAACTATGATGTTAAACTATAGAGACCGTCATGTTAGATTATGAAGAATGATCAAGAAGAATAAGAGAGCTTGAAGAAAGAAGAGAACTGAGAATGGTAAATCCCAGTAAGTTATTTGTTTTACAAGATGCTCTAATTCATTAACCAAAAATAGAGATGAACGGAATAGCTTTGACTCCATGCAATATTTAAGTCATCAAATGAAGTGGAATTTGAGACAAAGAATCTTTATTTGAATAAAAGCATGACTCGATGCCTACTATGAATAATGACGTTGCTGAAAATTATTATTGTCAAGAAGATAAAAAATTTATTTGAGCAAGGCTTCGAATAATGTTTCTACAAACAAAGATTGAAAATTCAAGGCAAATTTTATTTGAAAAAAAACTTCTTTTATTGGAGGTAGAGCATGAAGTTTCAAAAGCCAATTACATGAAGAATTATTTGATGTCTTATGCGAATTAGAGGTTGACTCAAGACACGCATCGAATAAACCTCATGAGAATTTGCTACATCTTGCTAATCTCCTCCTATATATTCGAATAGGGTATTGAAGATAGAAGAACTCACAATATCAAATGGAAATATCAAGATTCAAGCTATTAGATTTATTATTTGAGGTTGCTATGCTCAGTTGGAAGTAAAAATACCTCAACTGGAAGTTATATAATCAAAACTTGAGTCATCATTCTTCTAAACTCAAATATAATCTTTAGAGATGATTTTCACATGTTTTATTTGAGTTAACTTGGTCCTTGTTCGAGTTAACCTCTTGGCTCCACATGTTCTGTTATGCTTTGTTTTTCATTCAACTTTGATTTGTACTTGGTATTTCTGTGATCTCTCTCAAACCACCCATTTGTTTGAGGTCAAGCTTGGTTCATATGAAACTAGGCTCTAGACATGATTCATGCACATCAAGATCAACTTCAAAGATTTTCATGTGACGGAGATATGTTGTTTGGAATATGGTGCTTGGATTTCACGCCTTGATCCTGACCTTCAGTCAGTTCATTGATTATATCTTTGTGACTACAATGAATTTCAAAATGACTCTCGTTGCATTTGAAAGTAGACTTAAAGAGATTTCTAGTGATAGGTCATTTGTGAAATTTGGATTTGAATTGAGAGAATTATGGCCACTCAAATTTGACGTTCATTTTGCTTGTATCAGACTCAAATTTGTACAAACAACACTTCAAGTTAAAGACCAATAGTATTGTATCCTTACTTCTATTAGAATAAGTACTCCAATACTTCCAAATGACAAAGTGACTTTTATTTCAGGCCTTGTTCGAGTCATCCTTCGTTTGTTATATGACTCGTAGTCTATCTCAAATAAGTATACATATTTTCTAAGTCACACTCACTTCCATTCTAAGTGTCGTTCTAATCAAAGTCCATTTAACTCTTTTATTCCCAACCCTGTTTGAATAAATCTTAAACTCTTTGAAAGCTTTATTGAAATAAGTATTCTTGTCAGAGATAGCTTCTTCATGCTTTGTTTATCAAGTGGATTCAAGATCAAGTTTACATCTTATGAAACTCCATCTAAATATGCCCAATAATTACAGAAATGTTTTAGATCATCTAACAACATATTTTAGAGATGATTAAGCATGGATTGAGCTTCAACAGATAAATGACATCACTACTAATCTTTTGTCAGCAACTTCTAATGGCTAGTTTTAATGGCCATATTATATAAGCCAAACAAAAAGAAGAATGCACCTAAATATATAAAAGAAGTTTCAACAATCATATAT
Source organism: Neltuma alba (assembly GCF_004799145.2). Classification (NCBI taxonomy): domain Eukaryota; kingdom Viridiplantae; phylum Streptophyta; class Magnoliopsida; order Fabales; family Fabaceae; genus Neltuma; species Neltuma alba. The sequence continues at coordinate 20,234 of NW_021633335.1, read as the reverse complement.
ATAAAGTCGCGTACAAAATAATATAAAAAAAGAAGAAGTTTCATTCAAAATAAAGAATCCCTCCATTATACACATAAGGCTCCATGGAGGATAGCCCAGACTAAGACTAAAATATCTTAGCCTATGCATCTATTTAACAAAAGAATAAGAATTCTCCGTCCAGGACATCTAAATGCATAAACAAGTAAACACAGAGGAATACATGAATAAATGCCCTCAATTGCATGCTTCCAGTTAAGAATAACTCCCAAAAAAACAAAACAAATCAGCTGCTGGCAACAGGAGTGGCTGGTGGGCCACCAGCAACAGGAGTTGCAGGTGCAGCATCGACAATAGGAGTGGCTGGTGGAGCAGCTGTAGTAGCAGCACCGGCAGCAGGAGTGGCTGGTGTGGCACCGACTAGAGCAGTTGGAGGAGTTGCACCGGCAACAGGAGTGGCTGTTGGAGCACCGGCTGGAGATGTTGCATGAGCTGCATCAGCGGCAGGAGTTGCAGTAGAAGAACAAGCCGGTGGGTTCAAGGTTCCGATAAAGGTAGCTTTAGCATTGGAACACGCTGAAAAGAATGATTTATTGGCATGAAGTGGCGTGAAAGTCAGATCGATGTCCGCCACCTCAACACCTTCACAAGGATTCGTTATACTGCAGTCCAAGGATACCGCAGCATTTGTGGTCGTGCTTCCCTTTATGTTTTTGAAATGCACATCACTTATCTTCCAAAATGACTTTGATTGAAACCTCATTGCCTTTGTACCATAACTTTGATCGATAACCACCGGGTTGCTCACATTATCCATCAAAAGATCTTGATACAAGATTGACTTGGCTTCTCCTCCTGGGCTTTGCCCCACCATGGTTTTGATTCTTGCACCGTTGGTGGTGCCTTTGAATGTGCAGTTTGTGATGGAGACACCATTCACACTTTTATCATCTGGCCTCTTCCCAAGGCTTCCCACGCTAATTCCATGGCCTGGTCCACAAGTAATGTTGAAGATGGTCACGTTACTAGACCCCTCTCCGACAGAAATGCAATCGTCACCAGTTCCGATAACGCTATGCGACACAGTCACCAAAGAGCTGGACCCGATATGCATTCCGTCTGTGTTGGGGCTGTTCCCAGGAGCTGTTATCGTCAGATAGCTGGCCGTGAAATTGCTACTTTCATGAAGATGGAAGTGGAATTGTTTGCTATTTACGGAACTAATGCCATTGACGATCACATTGCTCACTGCATTAAACTTTAGTGACTGCAGGTACAAAATCATTAACATCAGCAGCCAAATAAAAGCTATGTAACCTTAACTAATTAATCAAGTGAAGTCTAGATTCTTTTGATATCTTACCGAAGGAAGGGAAGCGCACTCGGAGGATTTTCCTTTGCAATCATTGTATTGCCAGAAAACGCCACCTTGGCCATCAAAAACTCCGTTGCCGGTGATAACGAGTCCGTCAACGTGTTCAAAGGTAAACCATTCGGGAGAGACATATTCAGACGGGTCTACTGTAGCTACCACTGTTCCCAACACCTCGACTGTTATGGGCTTTGGGCTTGTGCATGGGCCAGCAAACACTGTTGGTCCTGCTACAAATGCTCCTGCCGGAATCAATACCTTTGACGGTGTAGTGCTGTTCTTGCATGCCGCAATCCATGCATGCATGAATGCCTACAGAAGCACAAATAGCAAACAAGCTCATCTATTATATATGAACTCTCCGCTGCAATTAAATCCACTAACAAATCCCTTGATCCTTCGCTCCCTATCAGAACAGTGTGCGCGTGTGTATGTGATTAGTAATTTGCAAAATGAAATTATGTTCTGACCATAACATTGTCGGTCTTGTTATCGGCCTTAGCACCGAAGGTTGTAACGTCGTAAACTGCAACACCACCAGAAATGACAGGAGTGACGCCGGTAGGTGCAATAGGACCTCCAGCGGGGGTGGCGACAGTAGGTCCACCAGTAACAGGAGTGGCAGCAGGTGCGCCACCGGCGCCAGGAGTGATTGGTGGAGCACCGGCAGGAGGAGTGGCAGGGGCGACACCAACGACAGGAGTGGCAGGAGCAGCAGCTTGAAGGAGGCTACGGGAATGGCCAAGACTACGGGATGCAGCTAAAATGCTGCAAGAAAGGAAAGCAGTGAGAAAAAGAAAAAAAGCCTTGGCCGCCATAGCCTCTGATTGATGAGGCCTGAACGGCTTATTGAAAGTTTATTTATTGAGATTGAGATGATTAGATAAAAAAAATCACTCCCATACACACGCATATATATAGTTGGAGTTTAAAGGGAGGGAAGGCGTGAATTAGAATAGACTGGTGTAAGGTGTCTCGTGTTCATCGCCTATCAAGTTATTTTTAGTTGTTTTATTGTCCAAGTTGGGATATAAGCTTTGCAATTTTGGCTTGTCCATTTTAGGGCTTTCGTTGCTGGAGGTCGAATTATATGCAATGAGCCCTTTCATTTCTACAATCCACACAAAGAACATTGGCATTGGGGTTGACTAGCTTTGCCACGTACAGGTGTTGATAAATTATAAAGTGAGATAACTTCATCATTCTTCGCGTGCGACGTCATCAACCAGCACAAGACAAATCTCCTATGCTTGCGCGTCATCAGGTGAAGCATGGACGGTCGAGATCTTTAAGAATTAACGGCTCAGATGCACTGTCCCAGACACACCTCGGTCGCGAGGAGCAATTATGAGTTGTTTGCGTCCACTGCCTGCATCCGACGCCAAGATAGAAGAGCATTATTTGCGTAATTAATTGATTAATCCATAAGTAACCATTTGATTAAAAAAGTAATTTTGGTTAATATCAAAACTTGATATTTGGCTGTTAACGAATTCATTTGGATTTCTTAATTTTATAAAGAGTTTTTTTTATAGTTCTATTAATTAGAAAAATATTAATATTAAAGTTTTAAATGTTATTAGGATATTTACAAATACAAACTTCAATTTTTTTACATAGTAATTTATATAAAAAGTAATCATTGGAGACTGACAATATCACATAAAATTAGAAGATCAAAGATATTTTTTTACTATTTAATTAAATACAAAAGAATTGTTGGCAGAATTCTAAGGTAAAAGAAAGGAAAAGCATTGAAAATAACATATTTTCAGCTATTTTGATGAGTGAAATTGCCTTTTTTGGAAAAACTTCAAATATATTGCTCTAAAATTGATGGACAGGGATTAGTTTTTTTTTCTTTGGTGTAGGATAGTCCAAGTCATATTTGCCCCAGGCAAACGAATGGACCAATGCATTCTATGGCCCAGATTCAAGATTGGGCTCACTGATGGGCCTCCGGGGATCGCAAACGGCCTAATCTCATTTGTATGTCTGCGTACAAGGCGGGGTTTCCTCCGCTGCAGGGACCACCTTCTATTATCCTTCCTCCCCCCCCCAAACCCAACTTCTATTAATCATTATCAGTCACTGTACAGTATTGATATATCAGCATGCCAATATTACACTGCGTGATACTCTTTTGGTCCTGAATATAAAACTCACTTTACTGTAAAGTGAGTTTTATATTCAGGACCGGAGGAGTATAAATTACTATAAAAAGCTGCATGGTATTGTGCGGACAATGTAACTAACCTTGTAAATTCCTGCGAAATTGGGGGCCTACCAATATAGTTCCATCTAAATTGTACACGAATTTTCCAGCCTGCTGGGACGTGTTCTAAGCTTTGCCTTGCAATGCCATGTCCAGAATTGTCCAGTAAACGTTCGCGTCATTCTGATATAATCTAAGCAATATTTTCTTTAGAAATTTTCAGGGGACTTTGTAATTTTTTTCCGTTGGAAAAAATTTGTTTTTGATGCTATGGGTGCTTTCTTACGTCACCGAACCATCGAGACTTTGGCACTTGCGATATGGTTTTTATTTCGCTATTAGACGTGGAATTTTTTTTAATTTCAAAGATAACAACTATGCATCGGTTTTATTTTTTTATTGTTTGTTTGGGATTCCGTTTAAAATTTTGTACTTTTAAAAATTAGTTTGAGCTAAAGATCATATTTAACCTAGTATTGAGAGTAAATGAATTTTTCTTAAAAAGCTCTGCGTTGAAAACTAAATTTTAGAGGCTCCGAAATTATTATTTTTTAACAGGCGTTTCGGTGCTTTTTCTAATATTTTTTAATTTTAAATATTAAATATTATATTTACATATATTTTTTTTATTTATTGAGTACATCAAATTTTTTTGATACTTAAACCTGCTATTTAATTATATTATCCAAAATCCGGTGAGGGGAAAAAAAAATATTATCCAAACTTTATGTGGAGGTGGAGCATTCAGCGCTGGGGCGAACCGGGAAAGGTGCCATTCGCGCGTCATCCCCGTCCACATGCGAACTGTCGAGCGAGGAACGACGGATATTCCATCATTTATTGTTTAATTTCAGTACGGTCAACTTTTCAACTATTTTCAAAAGATACATTATGCATGTAAAATAATTATAGTTAGAAAATCGAATAACATAATTTAAAAATATTAATATTATCATGAACTTTTAAAATGACAGCTAAGTACTACCGGTTCAAAATATAAACTAACCTTTTTAAAAGGGTTATTCTTTTTTTTAAATAAAATAATATTTATTTTTGTCTAAACATTTAATGAGTGTTTTTTTTAATTTTATCCCAATATATTCTCTTTCCTCTTTAATTCATTTATTGCATCTTTTATTTATTCTCTTTATTAATAAGAGTATATTAGGAAAAATATATATGTCTTATACATTTATTATTTTAAATTGATTTTAATTAGTTTTTTTATAAATATAAATAGATAAAGTTTAATTTATATTTTGAACGGTAAGGAAAGAGTATCCAACAAAGAAAGAAAAGAAGGACAGTTTTCCGAAAAAAAGGGGGAAAACAAAGGAAGCATGACGTTATTTGGCGTTTGCTGTTGCTGGCTAGGGGAGAGGGAGGATTAATGCTTAATGATGCCATTTAAGAGTGGCTCAATAGAAAACATTTTAGAGGAGGCTGAGATCGGGAGGCCGCAGCATCTGACACATGTATGGCTCGTATTTGGCCAACCTCTCAGGGCCGGTGGGTTCCTCCTCGTAATTTGCTTACCTCGCCTTCAATTAATTGTCTCCATGTGTTGTCGTTCTTCGGTAAATTAGTTTATTGACCGGCGTTGGAACGCGTCCCATTCATGCTTCGTTAAAAAAAAAAAAAAAAAAACTAACGAAAGGGACAGTTTGGCCTCTGTCCATTCCCGAGCAGGACCGGGGGAGTGACCTCGCGGTGCCAGTTGCCGCCTGCACAAATAACCACACTGTTCCCTTACACTTGAAATTGCTTCCAGTTTTCACCTACTCACAGCACCGGCCGAAACTCCCGAACCACGCTAGTCACTAAGGCTATGTTTGGATTACCTTTTAGACTGCAAAACGCGCCTTGGAAAGTGTGAAACCTGGGTTGAAGAGTTTTTGGAAGAAAAAAGATCGTTTGGCATAGCGTTTTGTTCCATCGCCACCACCGCTTCAAACTGACTTTTATCTAATGAAACTTTTTCTAGCTTTTGCCTTCAGTTGCGTTGCAGTGAGTGGGACCCACTAATTTTTTTACCGTCATGTCCTTTGTTGGCGATCCCTGTGTAGGCCAACACATTTATTTATTTTTTTCCTTACCAACACTAAACAACATATTTATATTATTTATTATTTTTTTAATTTGTTCATTATATCTATTTAATTAATTATCTACAATGCGTTTTTAAATTTTTCTCAATAGCAAATATTTTTATTTTATAATCTCATAAATAAACTATTTTTATTTTATCATAATAATTTTAGGTATTTTTTTAACTATTACCACGTTAAAAACATAAAATATCTAACACTATTATTCAATAAAGTCCATGTCCTTTTCAGTCATTTTACAACTAAATTCACTTTTCTATTAATCATCTAAACAACTTTTAACTTTTCCAACTGACTTTTTATAAGCACCTATCCAAACATAAATCGCATTACACTAACTGACTTTTACTCTAACTTCAGTTACAAAAGTCAGTTAGACTAGAAGTCAGTTTTGCCCAACGCCAATCCAAACACACCCTAAAGCATTTAGTTTCTTTCGGTTGCAGTTAGTTGCTGCTTTTTAGTCAAAACAAACCAGTCAGGATAAGACGGATGTGGTGATGCAAAAGCATAGGATTAAATATAACAAGAAGAAATAACACCTGACGCAGGTGACGATTGATATACGAATATCCTCCTTTTCAGAATTATGTATTAGATATCCTGCACCATGTTAATTTTAACTCAGAATATAGCAAAAAGTTAACAAGGCTGAGGTTGTTCATAGACCTTGAAACCAACCCAAATGAGTAGACAATTTAAAAGAAGGGGGGTCATCGATGAACGCAAACTAATAATTGAAGAAGGGGCGACGAGCAATGGCGTAATGGTCTTGCCCCCTTTTTTTTCCTAAAAAAGAAATAAGGAAAGCGGAGCGCAAGGGAAAGAAAAGTGAATTGCAGAGGTTTGATTTTAATGGAAACAATGGAAGGGGAGAAAACCAGGATGGCACACAGGATGCTGTGGGCGTTGAAAGCTGAGACAGAACCCCGTGAATATACCAGCGGCCAGCCAAGGTATGAGCGAATGGACTGTTGGGAAAAAAATAAAAAATGAGTTTATTTAATTAACAAAAAAGAAAGAGATAAGGATGAGGAGGGGATCAGATATTCAGAACGGGAAAGCAAACGAATTGAAAAGGTGTTATCCTCAAGATGTACACAGATTCCTATTGGTCATCATTAATCAACGACAGCGACGGGGGACAGCCAAGTTCGGATAACTTCACATCCCTTGGATCATGGCATTAGGAGGTTCCATCATCCTAGGACATCCGCGAATCACTCCTCTAACTGACTCGGTTTAAAATTTTAAATACATTGATAAAATAAATTACATACAACGTAATTAGTTGATTAATTTAAAAAGATTATAAAAATAAATTGGATTAGTTATTTGTAATAAATAGGTATTATCTTTTCTAAAATATCCTTGCTTATCAAATGTATTAGTTAAAAATATTATTATTAGAAGAGCTATTTTGATAAAAAATTCATAAATATAAGAGACAAATTAGATTGATGTCTTGTATTTAATATCAAAATAAAAACTAAATAAGACCTTATATTAAGGACTGAAGGCACTATATTGGACTTAAAACGATGTCACTTAAAGTTTTTTTAATAATTTTTTACTTTAATACTACTTCCGCTCTTTAATAGAAAAATTAGTCTGACTTTTAATTTAATCCTAAGTATAAAATCTCAATTCACTTTACTTCTAATACTTATATATTTTGTCTTAAGTAATTTTTATAGTAGTTATATTGTGTTAGGGAGTTACTATCAATGAGTAATTGAAACACATATGATTGCTAAGAGTATTTTAAAAACGACAACATTTATTTACTACAAATAATTAATTTAACTAATTTTTTTAATTTTTTAAAATTAGTTAATTAGGTTTTATATTATGATCAGTAGCATTGTTTGAATGTTTTATTTACTTAAAAATTAAAATTATTTTTTTCAAAACCAGATAAAAATATCTTTTTATATTTTAATTATGATTGCGCTGATCATGATTAAGCCATCGATAAACCAGTAGCTTTGGAATCAATTGGTTTAACGACCCATTCAATTTTCATTACATACTTTATGTGTCCGATATTTTCTCCCAACTTGTCCACCGAATAATTCCAAAAGCAGCACGCCACATAGTGTGTGGGGTCGCCACTAGAAGACTGACCTCTTTAGCATCCTCATCCTCCTCAAGTAGGCGTTGTCGATTTCACGCCTGAGCTGGGAAGTTTTGTTTGTATACTTACCACCCATTATAACATCTCTCCCCCTACTTCCCATTTCATCCGGATCTTTATTGTGATTTTTTTTTTAATGTTTCATAATATAATACAATATGTTTTATTTAAAATATTATTGTTATTGAGAATTATTTTGAGATAAGTTATATAAATACCGAACTGTGTGTATTACAAGAGTACGGGTCTTTCTCCTTTCACGAGCACATCAAGGCTCCCCCTATTCTTTTGGCCTTCCTCTTTTGTTTTTCTGTTGAATTAATGGGACAGCTGACTTGATGTATGAATGAAGTAAGAAGCTGATGCCAGTTAATAAGCACTTAGATACGAAATAGGAAATTATAGTTAAATTATATTCTTCTCATCCTTAATATAATATCTATTTAACTAGTTTGACTAGATTAAAAAAGTTAGATAAGTTAGCTAATTATAAGAAATATAACATGTTTTTTTTAAAATAACATAATCATCTTCCTTAATATCATTTCTCCTTCTTTCATTTGATTATACTCGAGTGCGTATCAATAGGGGTAATTTTAAAAAAATGATAAATATGAAAAATAAGTCTTATATTCAGGATTAAAATCAACTCAACGATCAGGTTCTATACTAAAAGTCGGGGAGTATATTATAAATATGTGTCATGAGAAATTGTCAAGGGATGCCGCTGTCCAGCTTATTTGTGTTTCATTGGCATCTTTGGATTCCCCATTTACCAATTTCTTACCCGGCAGCCCGTTGAGGCCTAACGTCAAAGCCGTGTTCGTCGCTCATCTTGGAAGCATCTGTAGAATACGAGTAAATAATAAATTAATTTGCTTTCATTTTCAATTTTTGTCCATTCAGCGGAATAATCACCATTCGCCACGTCACCACCTCCTTCCTCCCCGCCTTGCTTAAATTCACCTCTTCTGGGAGTCACACGTCGCACTCCTACTTTGACAAAAATCTGCTTCACTTTCTCACTTTATCTTTTGTGATCGCTCATCTCACTGCGAGGCACTTCCTTCCAGCTCGCAATTCTACGTCCAGAAACCGATCATGTCCCAGCGTAAGCTTGGTCGAGTTCCCAGTATCAGAGACCGAGTAGAGGATACTCTCTCGGCCCATCGTAATGAACTTGTCTCTCTCCTCTCCAGGTTCGAATCACCTTCTCCTTCTTCATCAATCTCCCCCATTCCCCAAGTGTTTTTGCTAACTTTTTGAATGTATTATCCGCCTTTGCATTTACTTTTCAGCTTATTCTTCTTTTCCTAAACTATTCATCGTGATTCTTTTTCTGCTAGTCCAATCCCGTCTCTTTAAATAAATATGAGAAAACCTTGGAAACTGGAAGTGTTCTTTTTTCTCTTCACCGACGCGATCCTCAAGTCAGTGTATTGTCAAATGAGAGAGTTTTTATCTTCCTTGTCTTCTCTTTAATACTGTACACTTTTGCCTGAGGGTGACAGATTTTGGTGCTGAAATTTGCAAAGTGGCGTGTTAAAATTTCTTAGTTTGTGTAATTATGCTGGGGAGGTGAAAGAAAACATGAAGCTTTGCATTCGGATGATGGGCTTGGTAGTTCAGGCGCTTGCCTCTGTTTTGATTTTTTTCCTTCTCTCTTTTCATTTTGGTTAGAAAAAGATAGCACTTGTGGATTGTGGTTTATTGATAGTTGTATTTTGCTTTTGAAGGTACGTGGCTCAGGGAAAACGGATTTTGCAACCCCATAATTTGATTGATGAGCTCGAAAGCATCCTCGGGGAGGACGAAGCATCGCAGAATATTAAAGATGGCCCTTTCGGCGAAATCCTCAAGTCTGCACAGGTGAATATGACTATTACACTTTGGTTTTAAATTATATTAGTGACCCCATATGTCATATGACTTTCGGCGGAGTTCTATTAGTTTGGTCCACATTAATGTGCTTAAAGTAATGTTAGGTTTATGTCATATTTCCGACAAAGCGTTAACCTCTCTGAAACAAACCGCATACCATTAACTACAGTTGGGTCACAATATGTAGTTGCTGAAAATGTGGCATCTTAGTGAAATTTCGCCTAATGATCATCAGGATATCCAGACCTCTAAATCCGGGAAAGTACCCTTTTTAACTTGATGAATCCTAAAGCTTAAATTAGTTATGAACTTGTGGTCACCAAGTGAACTTAAAATGCATTCACATTTGACCTAAGCGAGTTCTTGTGCTGTATTCCCAACAACGGTAAATTATGTATGCTTCATGATGTAGCTTGCCCCTAATTTTGATTCCATGTATAATTAATTACAAACTATAGATTGATAGTTTCATGCTAGGGGAGCACTCTTATCTCTGAAGGTCACTGCAATTCACTGAAGTGTTGCATTTCCTGTTCTTTTCTTTTTTGGTGATAGGAAGCCATAGTTTTGCCTCCTTTTGTGGCAATTGCAGTTCGTCCTAGACCTGGTGTTTGGGAATATGTCCGTGTTAATGTTTATGAACTTAGTGTGGAGCAATTGAGTGTCCCTGAATATCTTCACTTCAAAGAGGAGCTTGTAGATGGAACGTAAGAAATCTATTACTCCACTCTTTCTATGGTTACGTTTTTTTCTTTTTGGGAAATTTCTGACCTGGGTTTGCGATCTCTTAACATTTTGATTCCCCCCCTATTTTTAAATATCGTCAGGACTCATGACCATTTCGTCTTGGAGCTTGACTTTGAGCCATTCAATGCTACATTTCCTCGTCCATCTCGATCATCATCCATTGGCAACGGCGTTCAATTTCTTAACCGTCACCTTTCATCAATCATGTTTCGGAACAAGGATTCCTTGGAGCCATTACTTGATTTCCTCAGACTCCACACATATAAAGGGCACGTAAGTTTTCTGTGCCTCGAAGTTCCTTCTTGTACTATAGTGATTGTGCTGAATGGCTCCTGTTCTATCTTTAAATATACTTTGGTGCATTTAATGTTGGATATAATTTTATGATGCACGGATGCTTTTGATATCCACTCTGCAGTACTGTGCTTAATGTTTATCTTTTATTTTTTTATTTTCTTTAATCTCCTTACATGGCTGATTTTTCTTTCCCTTCATGATATTGGCGCAGACGCTGATGTTAAATGACCGTATACAAAGCATCTCCAAACTTCAGTCAGCTTTGGTCAAGGCTGAGGATTATCTCTCTAAACTCAAACCTGATACCGGCTATTCTGAGTTTGAATATGTGTAAGTTTAACTTATCATGGATTTTACATGGCTTTGCGATGCAGCTTGTATCCTGATGTGAGGAGTTCTCCAGAATATTGTAGTTTGATATTTTCTTCTTCTTTTCTGCCTGCAGGTTACAGGGAATGGGTTTTGAGAGAGGGTGGGGTGATACTGCTGAAAGAGTGTTGGAGATGATGCATCTTCTCCTGGACATTCTACAAGCTCCTGATCCTTCTACATTAGAGACGTTTCTTGGGAGAGTACCTATGGTCTTTAATGTTGTTATATTATCTCCTCATGGATACTTTGGTCAAGCCAATGTCTTGGGTTTGCCCGACACTGGTGGGCAGGTAAATCTCATGAATCTTAAGATTATTTCTCTTTTCTCTATACACTTCTGATATTTTGACTCGTGCATTCATGTGAAACATTGTTTTAGCACCATCCTAAATAAAAGCTTCATATCTGCAGGTTGTTTATATATTGGATCAAGTGCGTGCCCTTGAGAATGAGATGCTTCTTAGAATCCAGAAGCAAGGACTAGATTTCACTCCAAGAATTCTAATCGTAAGATTGTTATCCTGGCTCATTTTCTGTGATTTGGAATAGTAGTGATTTTTGTTTAGTTAAATAGTTATTTTTACTGTTTCAAGGTTACCAGGTTGATACCTGATGCAAAGGGGACAACATGCAATCAGCGGCTAGAAAGAGTCAGTGGCACTGAACACACTCATATTTTGCGAGTTCCTTTCAGATCAGATACAGGAACTCTACGTAAGTGGATCTCAAGGTTTGACGTATGGCCTTATCTGGAGACTTATGCAGAGGTTGGTCTTGGACTGTAGATAACTGAAATTACCCTCGCCTGTGAAATATTGTCGTAGTATTGTATGGTTTCTTAGCTTAGTTTATGATTCTGACGTTTACAGAATGTGTGCTACATTTGCTAGCCTTACGGTTCCAATACTTTTGGTTGCTCTTACACAGGATGTTGCCAGTGAAATTGCCGCTGAGCTGCAGGGTTATCCGGACTTCATTATTGGAAACTACAGTGATGGAAACCTTGTTGCGTCTTTATTAGCTTATAAAATGGGAGTGACACAGGTTTTTATCCTTTCATTTTTCCTTCTCTTACTAAGCAGTACAAAATCAGAAAGCTCACATTATCGTCTTATGAGATCGCTACTTACTAGATGCAAATGTTTATGTTTGTAGTGCACAATTGCGCATGCACTAGAGAAAACGAAATATCCAGATTCAGATATATATTGGAAAAAGTTTGAGGAGAAGTATCATTTTTCTTGCCAATTCACTGCTGACCTAATAGCAATGAACAATGCTGATTTTATCATCACCAGTACATATCAAGAGATTGCTGGAACGTAAGTCTATTCTACTTGAGGATCAGTGATAGTTCACTCATCATTTTAACCCCCCATGATATTGCTCAATTATATTATCTTTATATAATTTCCCAATACTGTCGGTTTCATTTGAACTAATGATTATCATCATGAAAGTAGTAGTATGTTCTTTAACATTGTATGTTTGGGGTCCTGCAAACCTATTGTAATTACTTGTTGGGGGATGTACTACTTTTTCAAGAAACAAATTTTTGGATTTGATTTAGAGCACCTAGATGTCTTAAGTTTCCTGAACAATTCACGGTGACTCTATTTTGTTGCCTATGGAAATCCATGCCAAATCATAGATTTAGTTTTTTATTCTGTCTTGGCTCTTCAAGGTCTCACATATCCATGCCTCAAACTCATATCAAGTTTACTGGTTCATCTCAGGTGGCCATAACTGTTGTTAGCTTTTTATTCTTTGTGCTTTCCTTTGCTTTCTTCTTCAGGATTTTAAGATGTAAGTTCTCCTTCATGCTATTGCTGCTGATTACTGACACTGGCTTCTTTCAGGAAGAATACTGTGGGCCAATATGAGAGTCACACTGCATTTACTCTTCCTGGGCTCTACAGGGTTGTCCATGGCATTGACGTTTTTGATCCTAAGTTCAATATTGTCTCTCCTGGGGCAGATATGAGCATCTACTTTCCCTACTCTGAAAAGCAGAAAAGACTAACTGCCCTGCATGGTTCAATTGAAAAGCTGTTATATGATCCTGAACAGACTGATGAGCATGTGTGAGTATTTCAACTGGGATTATAAATTTGGACTTATAAATTCATGTTGACAGAAGTAAATATAACGAGACAGACTGCTGACGGCAATGAGTAAAGTTAATCTTTGTTTCTGTTGTGGCAGCGGTACACTTAAAGACCGGTCAAAGCCCATAATATTTTCCATGGCAAGGTTAGACAGAGTAAAAAACATTTCTGGCTTGGTAGAAAGCTATAGTAAGAACAGCAAATTGAGGGAACTGGTCAACCTGGTTGTTGTAGCTGGCTATATTGATGTAAAGAAGTCCAGGGACAGAGAAGAAATTGCAGAAATTGAGAAGATGCACGATCTCATGAAGAAATATAATTTAGACGGTGATTTTCGTTGGATAGCTGCCCAAACAAATAGGGCACGTAATGGTGAGCTGTATCGCTATATAGCAGACACCAGAGGCGCTTTCATTCAGGTATCATAAAAGAAGTTTATGCTTTGGTGCCTGACCTCTCAGATATGATTCTTAACCTTAGCTCTCTTGTCACAGCCTGCTTTCTATGAAGCTTTTGGACTGACAGTTGTGGAGGCCATGACCTGTGGGCTGCCCACGTTTGCTACCTGTCATGGTGGTCCTGCGGAGATAATTGAGCATGGTGTATCCGGATTTAACATTGACCCTTATCACCCTGACCAAGCTTCTGAACTATTGGTTGATTTCTTCCAACGATGCAAGGAGGACCCAAGCCATTGGAAAAAAATATCTGACGGTGGTCTTCAAAGAATTTATGAGAGGTATTTTTCTCCCCTAAAAATGAGGAAGGGGAAAGGAATTGTAAGTTTTTAGTGCGATGCAGTCGCTAAGCAGAGCATATGCAGGTACACATGGAAGATCTATTCTGAGAGGCTCATGACCTTGGCCGGAGTTTATGGTTTCTGGAAGCATGTGTCCAAACTGGAGAGGCGCGAAACCCGACGATATCTTGAGATGTTCTACATCCTCAAGTTCCGTGATTTGGTGAGCGTGTGTTATTTGTTTGGTTGGTCTCAAGCTTGTTTCAGGGTTACGACCTTATCATCTCCTGATTTTATGCTGTCTGAATCCATGCTTATCTGTACGTGATCTGTTAATGCCGGGGAGATTGATTTAACTTTCTGTTTCGCATGGGACGCAGGCACATTCTGTTCCGCTAGCAAAGGATGATGCAAATTAACGCAGTGGCGGTGGTGCCTGGGCAAGGTGCAGCTATTGTACTACTGAAACGAGTGAAGGAAGACTGTGTCAGGCTATGGCGTGTAAATAAAGCTGTGCTTCTGTGTGCGTTATAATAACATTGTTCTCCGGACTCGCAATTATGATTATGATGATGCCTCAATTGCCGGCCTTGTTTGTAACCTCTATCATGAAAACAGAATCAAACCAGTGGAATTCCTCTATTTAACTCGAATATGTTTGGTGTGCTTAATCAAAAGCCTGTTCAAATAAATGGTTATCGTTTAGAAACCGGAGAATATGTTGATCAGGTTTTTTATTCTTAATAATTAAAAATGATCTATTAATTTTGAAATTTTATTTATAAATTAAATATTTTTCTTAATGCATGTGAAGTTTTTTAGTTGTTAAAAATTTAACAACAGATATTTCAATATATTTTTACGAGATCATATTTTCGTTCCTCTAAATTCTTGTTAATGGATGTCATGGATTATGGCGGGAGAGAATGGCTGGGCCTGGGCCTGACACAACGCTGAACGCGTCTGGGTGTCTTGGACCCGAAAAAGACCGAAGAAGGAGGAAGCCTGCGTGAAAATGGAGGCCCATGTGAAGTAATTATTGATTCTTTGGAATTTCTTTTCTTGCGTTAAAACTTAAAAGTTGAACAGGATGGGCCCCACCACAAGAATGTCTTCGGGACCGTTTAGCACCATTTCCCATTCCTTTACTTTCAACGGTCAAATATTTCGCCATCCAATCTTGGTAGTTTGTACGCTCTCCACGCTTCAGTTTTTTTATTTCATTTTAAAAGTTTACTAGTGCGCTATTATGAACAATAAATAAATTAAACCTGAATTTATTGGGACTACGAGACCTGCAATAATTTAATACCGAGTTTCAATAAAAAGTTGCATCGTAAAAGTCATTCTTTAACACAGCAACGCCTCACAAAATAAACTGGATTGGACGTGGGACTTTCGAGTACGTTAAGCATATTACAATTTGCATTAACCATAGAAGAATATCACATCCTTGCACACAAATGGCCGTTTCTGGCGCCAAACATTAAAATATGCCCCACGGCAACAAAGCTAAACGGCTAAACTCAAGACCAGGTACACCAAACTATGACACCGTAAAGCTATAAAAGCCATCCTATCTCTATGTTCCAAATCTACACCAATGTGCTTCGAGGCTTGGGGCTAGCGCTCTTAGCTGGCGACTCTCTGCCCTCTAACTACCTCGTGCACTCCCAAGGAATGCGACTACCCAAAATCAACTCACAACACTGATAATAACAACACAAAGAAACGACTCAAAAGTTCATAGTTTATAGTTTCTAGCTTAGAGTTGGCCAAATGAGTGAGCAAGATAAGCCAGTGCTCCCACCAGGGGTGCGTTGATGTAAGTGGCTGGCTCTGATTGCTCGTAATCTGACCGCTCATCTGGGAACCTATCATGGAGGTCGGGCCCGCCCACAACGGCTCCGACCAGAATGTTTGGGTTCGGAGATTGCGACTTCATCACACTGAAGCCTGCCGAGCATTGGATCTTTCCCGGATGTACTGAGATCGACGGTAGGGATGATCCCCTGTGGTGAATCCTTCGTGGGTACCTTGGACCATACCCCACCATGTACGACATCTTCAAGGGGTTGTCGCCGAGCAAGTAATCCACCTGCGAAAAACATCATCATATATCCCCTTAATCAAATTACAAGACAATTCATGCGCTGTGAAAATAATAATCACTCGCAGGGCATTGAAATGGAACCTGTTTCTTGGCTATTGCTCGAAGTCTGCCGGGGGTCACGGCGATTCCGCCACAGTTGACGACCATGTGGGACGAGGTCAAGTATTTGGCATAGGTTAAGAGTAAGAAAGAAGAGGATGTCACATACTGCATGTTGCTATCACTCATCTTGAACAGAAGCCCACCTGCGTAGACAGTATCCAAACAGCAACGAACAAGAAGTGACCGTTACAAGATGATAAACCCACACGAGAGTAAAACAAGGATTTTTTTTTTTGGGGGGGGGGGGGGACCTCACCAGGTGTATATTGGGTAGGAGAAAAAGAGGCTCCGGGAACGAGAGAACAGATGAAATTGTCTGCATGACCCTTGTATTCATGCAGGGATTGGACCCTTTCAACTAGAAATTCCTGAGTTCATGATTGTAAAACCCAGTTAAGCACCATCACTGTTCATAAACACCATCATGTAGAAGGACTAAAATATAAAGTTGGTTAAAATGGGACCTTGGTTAGAAGTATCCTAGCTCCGGCATGCTTGTTATCCCACCCAAAGGTGTTGTCGAACTCCGCAGCCCCAAGGGTTTGTCCATTCACTTGAATGTAATGTAGGAACATTGGGTTCTTCGTAGCCTTGTGCAGCCAAGCAGCACCCCACAATAGCTCATCCTACAATATATTATCACGGACACCAAACAAAAGACTTGAGAGCCCTGCATCCCTCTAAACGTAAAAAGACCGCTCCTGAACAACACTCATTAGAGATTAACAGTGACCCTTAACCTGGTAGCCAGAGTAAGAGCAATAGAAAGGGCACACGATGGGCTTCAAGCCGTTGCTGTAGGATCCCCTGTATCTATCAGCGAACTGGAACACCTATACCCAGAAAATACACTAAACGTAAGAATTTATGCAAATTACTATTTCAATTAAACCTTTATGGTTTTGTCTGGAATCAATGACTCACCCTAATAGCTCTTCTGATTAAAGTTTTAGAGTACATGGGGTCGCTTCTTCTGAAAACCAGAGAAGCAGCTGCAAGAGCAGCAGCAGTTTCAGCGGCCACTTCTGAGCCGGGGGTGTTCCTGTCTATCTTGTAAACATTTCTTGGGGTATCCATATCTTCAGGTCTCTCCCAACAAGCATGGTCCTTCTTTGCATCTCCCACCTGCAAAGCCCAAACAATGTCAATCTTCCCTGCTCTGTATTCCCTTTGTAGTCGTGGGTAAAATGACGGTGCAAGAAATGAATAACCTGAACATAGATGGTGTCGGGATGTGCAGTGGCTTTGAGAAGATAATCAGTAGCCCAACGAATGGCCTCTCTGGCATTCTGCAACTCACCTTTCATTAGACCCCCAAACTCAATGACGCTCCAGGAAAGCATGGTGGTGGTGAATGCCATGGGAAAACCAAACTTGACGTTGTCCCCTGCATCGTAGTACCCTCCAACCAAATCAACCTGCATTTCAGTTCTACACCGATATAAGCCACCCTCACTCCACATTGCCCTCGTGAATGCAACAACAGACAGTAAATGCTAAACAATAAGGGGGAAAAAAAGAGAGATGTGGAATGTACGTGCAAGGCAGAGCCATCTGAGAGACCAGAGTCCCTCCTCCAAGTCATCCTCTGGTTGGGAGGGAGCTTCCCCGATCTCTGACCTTCAAAAAAGAGAATGGATTTGGAGAGAGCATCTCTGTAGTTGTGAGCGGCGAAACGAGGGTGGTGGAGATTGCGAGGAGGGTGATTGTGGTGGGCAGAGAAAGCATGGCAGTGAAGCAGAGTGGTGGAGAAGAGAAAAATAAGGACCAGTGGAGCAAAGGAGGGAAGGAAGAGACGCATTGTGACTGTGGGCTGCGCAAAAGTAACAAGATTGGCGCAACCAACCAACAACTAACCTGCCCCCTGCTTCAAGCCGCAATGCCTCTTGGCTCAAAGCTCTGTATTTATAAAGCAAAAACGGCCTCTGCCCTCTGTAAACGTCCTGCTTCTCGGGTACAACAATAATTGGCTCCACATGCTCCAACTCGTCTTTTTGGCTTTAATCAATTAACTAATCTAATCTTATTAATAACACTTGGAAATTTTGGGGACTTGTCTAGGTCACCGTGCAAAACAGTTTAGAAGCAGCAGCTGGGCTAATAAGCCAATCAAGGAAATTAATTAGCACGCCTGTCATTCTCTCCCATCTTACCATTAATCGAAAAGTTATAGAGACGTAAGCCCGCGATATAGAAATCAGCGTTGAGAGCAAGTGAACAAGAATTTATTGAGCCACTGCCCCTAATCTGTTGCTCACTTCTTTAGCCACATTTATTTATTTTGCAAATTAAAAGGACAAGTTAGTCAAAATAAGGGATATTTATCCCGTGTATTTACGAAAAGAATCTCTCTCTCTCTCTCTCTCAAAATGGGATAAAACAAGGTGATAATAAGCACCATGGTTATGAACTACAAATTCTCCATGCCAAAATATTCCCTCTTTTCAAATAAATAAATGCATGAAAGAAGAGAAGATCATGCTTGCCATTTATGGTTTCGTTGCTTATATTGCAAAAAATGACAGAGTGTTTTGATCATTGTCCAAAAGTCTAAAGAATCACAATATTTAACAGAGGGTAAAAGCCTTTCTGGGGCTATTGTTTATTAACTATTACTTTGTGTGGAGGCATGTGAAGTGTTGGGTGAAAGCGGGAAGGAGTGTTCCAGGGTGTGTGGAAGCAGAGCAGAGAAGATGCCCATACCATATAACAGAGATCACAGGAGAGGACAGAAGGTGGTCAGTGATGAACAAATCCCTGTTACGTTAACTTTTAAGCTAATCAAATTAAGTTGCGGTCATTTGCCCGACACGTACTTCCCCATAACATGTCAGAATACGAGACTGCAATATCTAGAAATTGGCTTCAGAAAAATACATACACATAGACAGCATGTGGAGAACGAGAACAATAACTCTGCCTCATAATGCCCTATGAATGATTGGATTGCTTTGCATATTCCTTATCCAGAGCAGCATTATTTGGTTGGGCCTAGTCACGTATATATGAATCTCTCGAGTCATTAAACCGCTCAATTATTAAAACAGTGACATTTGATGAACCTTTTCTGCTTCTCTTATCTCTGAGATAAGTGAATACCCATATAGAATTAGGTGGTACGATCTAGTGATTATGAATAAACTGAAATATGCATGCAATGAAATCACTAATCAGAAGGTGTGTAAAGAAACAATGGCAAGACATTAAACACGGTTGATGGGAAAGGAAGGAAGGAAAGCAGGAAGCATAGGCTGAACTGTACAAAACAATGCTGAAAGTGGAATATGAAATGGAAAGAAGGAAAGAGAGAAGTTGATTGACAGAAAGCCTGGAAAAGCAAGAAAAGGAAAATGCGGTGGGAAGGGAGAGTTATATTATATATTATAAAAATAACAAGAGAGAACTTGATTCCTTTTTGGGGGGAATGATGAAAGGGAAGGCTGAGAGAGGCAACACATGCATGTGGCTCTTTATTATTATGGAGGGAGGATCCCACATCCATATGTATTCTTCCCAAAATTCTTCGCATCCTCTGCGCTCTGCCTATACAAATGTCCATACATCACACGTTGCTGGTCTTAGTCCTGTATATGAACACAGCCCAGTTAAAAAGCTGACACCAAACCACGTTCCTCCTCCTTACACAACTGCGAACATTTCCTGCGTTGCTTGTAGTGCTGGACAATATCTTTCCTCTTATCTTCTCTGGTTTTGAGCCCATGTTTCTTTCTTTGATATTTTTTCCCTGGCCTCCCTATTTTCTTGTTTCCCTTACAGCTAGTCAATATGTAGGACCCAGGATTCATGAGAATTGCATGAGCTCGTCCCCTTGTGCTCTTTATTATCATTTCCATTCCAGTGCACTCCTTATTAACTATTAACTATTCATCTTTAAATACTGGACGACTTCATTGATTGGTTTTCCAGACTTTCGTGATCGCCCTCTCATCTTTCGAACTCATCAATAAATGCGGCAGTCCCTCCGTGTGAATCGCGACAAAGCCAATAGCCGTTCGAAATTGACAAAAAAAACATGCCTTTCACAATAACCGTTGTACATTTTC
>NW_021633334.1:0-56372 GCF_004799145.2 Neltuma alba | reverse complement strand
TTGTATCTCTACAAGGAAGAAAAAGCCATATATCATGCACAGTAATAGTAGCAGACCTAAAAGAAGACAAAACAGAGCAGTGCTGGACTTCTTAGGGATAGAGTGAGAGAGAAATGGTGCTAATAAATTAATGTCAAGTAGGTTTTGCAGTGTTTGATTAAGTAGAATGCAAAATTGGGGAAGTTTTTGTCTCTCATATCATTTAAAGCAGAAAGGGTTATTTATGAATATAGACAAACTCTATAAGAGGTTGGTTTACCAAAAGATTGATTCATCATTGCCTCTGCGTCATCTAATTTTGTGGTATGTATTGTTTTATCTTCAACTTTATCATGGGCTGAAGGTATGATAAAACAATATGAAGACTCTTCAAATGTTGAGTGAGCTTGCTTAAAACAGGGGCATGTAATTGTTGCTCAATTTTGATAAAGACACAGGGAAGTGAGTTTTAATGATATGACACGGGGAAGTGAGCTTTAGTAGAGAGCTTAAAGGCATAGGGAAGTGAGCTAACGTCAGTGTTCAACTTTTTTTCTGGTTTGTATAAGAAATTTTGTCTGTCGTATCCTTTGAAATTGATGAACTATTGATTAGTTATTGAGACAAAAATTTGATTTTGATTGTTCTCAGTTTTCTAATGTTGATATTGTTTTCCAGAAATGGTTAAAATAATATGGGATAAGAGTTTTAAGTAAAATCTGGTTTATGTTTTTTGGGTTGGAGAGCGGTCACCAATATGTGGCTGGGAGGGGAAATGTGATAAAGAAGTAAAAAGATATGCTTACATGGCCTTGTCTAACGATTGTTTTTAATATTGTTTTGGCATGTCCATGACAATCAATTCCCTATCACTCTTTAATATTAAAGAGCTTTTGCTGGTCAAAAAAGGAATATTAAAGAGCTTTTGATTTCTGGGTTAAGCGTTATAAATTGCTTTTAATATTGTACAGTTTGATATTTGATGAATTCGAAATCAACCTATGTGAATATGAAAGTTAAATTGTTTTGATTATTTGACTTAAAATCCTTGTGGGTGGAAATATGAAATCTTCAAGTGAAAGAACAGAGATTAGGATTTAATGTGGCCTTGTAAAAATTAACCTAGACTGAGAATGAATGTAGATTTTCTTTTTAATTCAAAACAAATAAAACTTGATCCACATTTTTAGTAATTAATGTAGTAAAACTTATTTAAATTTTTGATATATATATATGTATCATTTCTTTCGATCATTATACGTGATATTTACGTAGACAAGAAGAGATGATGTTTTTTCTTTTAAGTTATTGAGACTCTTTTTTTTATTTAAAAAATATAGACTTCTGTGATTATTTTTTTGCAAGATTTAAAATTTGAATCATATTTTTTTTTATGGGGATAGAAATATCACCATAAACACTATTTTAAAATTTTAGTATTTTTAGCAGACCATAGTGAAGGAATAAATGAGGAATGTGTGATGGCAAAGTTTACATTAATATATTAATATCATTACAAATAATATACTTATTCATTCAAATGAAAATAACTAATGTTGTTTATCAGAAAATATTTAGAAATCTGGGTGCATAAATTTAGGGTTTAACCCTAAACCCTAAGAAGAAATTATTATGTTGATTGAAATGAATCCATAAGATGTTTTTATTTTAACATTAATTTTTGGCTTGAAACCAATGAATTATTTTCTTAATTGCAATTAAAATAAAATAACTTCATATTAACCATTTTTCCGTGCATCGCGCGGGAAGTACATGCTAGTTATAGACAAAAGGGCTGCAGAGTATTTGTATTCAAATAGACTTCATTCATTCCCAGGTTGTTGTTCAAGTCCTCAATGGATGTTACTTCGATAACACTCACTCCAGAGCATCCGCCTCCTCCACTGTCTCTCATCATATCCCTCACCCTTGCCACGTCATCCCACCTTCCTACAGTTGCATAAAGATTTGACATTAACACGTAAAACCCACCATTTCTTTGATCCATGAAAAACAATTTATTCGCCAAGCATTCCCCAAGTTTGATTTCTTGGTGGATACTACAAGCACTTAACAATGATATCCACACAGCAGAGTCAGGTTGGATCTTCATATTGTTAATAAATTCCATTGCTTCGTGAAACAATCCCGGTCGACTTAATAGACCAACCACGCAAGCATAATGTTGCAAATCTGGCATCAAGCCATGCTCTTCTATCATGGCCCGAAAGTACTCTGTTCCTTCACAGACAAGTCCCCCATGGGCGCATGCTGCTAAAACTCCCAAAAAGGTTATTTTATCAGGTTTTAGCCCTTGTTTTTGCAGCTCATCATAAGCGGTGAAGGCTTTATATTCAACTCCGTATAAACTATAACCTGAGATAATTGAGTTCCATGTTGCCAAACATGGATCAACGATGCTATTGAACACCTTTTCAGCATAATCCAACCTTCCACACTTGGTATACATGTCTATTAGAGCAGTTCCTGTGAAATCTTCCATTTCCGCATTGTTCCTTATGACATGGTTATGCAGCGTCTCCCCAGTTCTCAGGTACCCAAGCTGGCTACACCCGCATAGTAAACTAGAAATAGTTATGGCATCAGGTTTTTGTCCAGACTTCTTCATTTGACAGAAGAAGTCCATGGCATCACTTGATTTTCCAGCATGCACACAGCCAGATATCACAGAATTCCAAGTGATCAAAGATTTATAGCTCATCTCAAGAAACAAACAGTAAACAGCTTCTATCTCATCAAATTTTGAATACAGGCTTATTAGCCCATTAGTGACTAAACCATCGGTAGTCAGCCCAGTCTTTAATCCATAAGCATGGAAAGCACGTCCAACAGCGAAATGGGGCGGATCTATAATGCCATGAAGGACACTAAGCAATGCAACTGCATCCAGTTTCATGTCCAATTGCTGAGTTTGGATAAAATACCCAACTACTGAATTTATATCACCTATCTCAGCATAGCTAGACATGATTGCAGTTAAGGAAATCAGGCTGTTCGTTGGCAAATGTTTGTAAAGAAGTTCTGCCATATGCGTGAGCCCTTGCCCTGCATATAAGCAAACTAGCGAAGTAATGACAGAAGCATGATTGGTCATTCCACATTTAATGATGTAACAATGAATAGACTCTGGAGCAGCATTCGCTGACAGAAGGTTCATCATTGTCACTGGACCGGGTTGCACACCCTCACTTAGCATCTCTTTGAAGCAAATCATCGCCTTTTCCGAGAATCCATTTTGGCCATAGGCACCAATCATAGAGTTCCAAGACACAAGACTTCTCTCAGACATTTCTTCAAATAAAAGTTCTGATGCTTCCAAATTCTCGCATTTAGCATACATTGAGGAAAGGGCATTCTTCAATTGACAATCAAAACCAAGGCCAGCTTTAATTCCAAACCCATGAAGTGATCTTCCTTGAAGAATTAGTTCACAGCGACCACAAGCAGGTGCCAAACCAACAATTGTCGCATGGTCAGGTCGGAAACCTTCTCTAAGCATTTGTACAAAGAAACTCACTGCACGATAACCATGTTCGTTCCGTGAATATCCACAAATCAATGCGTTCCACGAAACAACATCTCTACAAGGCATATCTTCAAACAACTGGCGAGCATGAGTTACAAGCCCCAGTTTCATATAGAAATCCAGAAGAGCAGTATTTACATAAACCAAACGGTTGATGCCTCGCCTCACTAATTGAGTTTGAACTTGGCTAACTTCAAATTCCGTAACCGCAGAGGTATAAGTATCAGAAGAGAACGATGAAGCAAACGCTTTTATAAGTAACGAAAAAGTGAGATCATTGGGATTCGCATTAGCCTCTAGAAGCTGCCGGAAGATAACCAGCGGCCACTTCTCACTTTGGCTTCCATTATAAGAGGTAAGCAGAGAGTGAAAGAATGAGATGCCGCGAGTTTTGGAGCTCCAGACCGTGCATGCGTTCATAATACCAGGGCCTCACGGGGATGGATCATGGGAGCAGCCAAACACTCTAACGTGTATGTAGAAGCGATAATGAACGGACAAAATGACGAAATAGCAATAAACAGGCGCCTACCCGTTTCTCCATAGCGGACGACGGTTCAACATCAGTTAGTCATTAGTCACCCCAAAATCTTGTCTTGTAAACTTCAGCCTTCAGGCGAAGCTAAAAGAAAATAACAGGAAAAGAGTAGTTAAAATCCCAATTCAAATCACAAATAATTTGTAAATGCTTTTTTAAAGATAGTAATAATTTATCATCTATTCATTTAACAAGATTGAAGTCGACAAATCATCAAATCTATAAAGCCGCACTGAGCTAGCTTATCGATTATTCACCATCGATAAGCGGACGCACATAAAGATGATGAGTGTGCAGATTCCATTATGAAACAGAAACGCGCAAAGTTTGAACACAACCCTGCTATCATTCCGCCTTGGATCCTATTGTCCCCCCGCGAAAAATTCATAAATATCGTTGTCCATTATCATCAGTGCTAAATATCTCCAATTCACCAAAAAAAGCAAAAACCTCCAACGAGGGATCGCAAAAATTTGTGATAACAAACCACCAAACCTTTGTAAGAATAATCAGAAGCTAACAAGTACTCCCTTCAATACTTATTATAAATTTCAAATAACCAACAATTAATTAAAAGCATAAATATGTTAGAAATAGATTTTTGTTTCCAACTATGTTCTTATAATGAGAAAAAAGATTTAAAAAAATGTGTGAAAAAAATGTGATAAGAGATAAATGATTAAGGGCAACATTCAACAAAATACATCAAATGTTAAGGCAAATCTAACGTAAAGTTTATAAAATAGATCACATCTTTTTTTAAATTTGAAACTTATAAATAACAATGGAGGGAATAAGATTACACTCTTCTGATCCTATTGATAAGCCACTTCTAACTTGTTTTACATGGAACAAGAAAAATCTTAAACTAAATTAATTCTTTATTAAAATATAATAACTTTTCAATTTTATCTCTATTTAATATATACACATTTAAAAAAAACTATCTATATTATAATAAATGAAGAATAAAATAGTACATTCATACTAAAAATTTAATAAAATTTAATAAAATAATTTTCTAAATAAGATCAAGAAAAACTTTCTATCTTTACCTTATAAATAGAGTGAGAAGAGTTTTTTTTTTTCCATCTTAAACATTAAGTATTACAAGAATGTTCTGATACCCCAGGTGGGTTGAATTTTTGATGGCGGAATGATGCAATAGACTTTTCTGAGTTTTCGCTTGCAGAAACACATTTTGCATAGAAAAATGTTATCCTGTTTATAAATCATTTTATTAAATTTTAATAAATATATTATTTTATTTTTAATTTATTATTATGCTCATTGTTATTTTCTTGAAAAGTACATATATTAAATAATAATAAAGTTATAAGGTTTTTCAATTTTAGAGGGAGTATTTGTCTTAATCTCAGTGAATCATATTCAAAATAATTTATAAATAGAACGAGATGACTGTTAATTTTTGGCCTCTCTTCCTCGACTAATTGATTGAAGGCATACGTAGAAGAAAAAGAATTGATTATTGATACTCTAAGAACATGTGAGGTGACTTATAATTGACATTAAAGCCTTTAAATTACAATAACCACAAGACAATAGCATTGAGTGGCAAACAATCAAAAAGCCACTCAATCCCCGATTAAATTGTGAATTGATGTCAACTATGTTCTAATTGCGACGAGCAGGATAACTTTGCGCCCCTTCCCCATACGAATTCTCAAGGATTGGCACTTCTGGTCCATATATCACACGGCAACGCTCAGTAAACGAACCAACCATTCTTGAGGCCACCTCCTTAAAGAACATTGAAGCAATCTGAGAACCCGAGCGTCAGCAACCACCCCCCCCCCCAAAAAAAAAACCCAAAAAAAAAAACTATCAATCAGTAGCCACAGCTAAGGTTTAAAAAAAAAAAAATCAATTAGTCACAGCTCAAAAGTCAAAATATAATGATACCCAATACGGGATACGCAGTACTTTAAACATTCATGAACAGGAACAAGGAGCACAACAGAATAAAGAAAAGGGGTCACACAGCTAGAAAACTGTAAGAGAACAGAAGACGCATGCCTAAACTACAAGCACACCTTTTCATGTTTAAATTTTGGACTGAAATCTTGGCATAAATATGTACAAATTGAAAAATTATAGAATCCTCATGTGGGCAAGACTCAGAACATAGATAACATGAACACCTATGCAAAACCCATGTTTTTGAAATAGAACAAATATTTCATCGAAGTTGACAGTCTAACAGAACGTGATGCAAATCACAACAGCAGGAGGTGGGCAACTAGCAGTATAGGATAAAATTACAGCCAGAAACAAAAGGAGGAAGCTGAAGTAACTAGTGCAGCATATGTAGTCTTGACCAGGTTGATTGTGACGAAGGCCATGACGTCAATTGTATGTCTAGAAATGTGGGTACATTGGGAAGGGAAATGCATGGCAGTATCAGGTATTATTTAGTTCCAATAAGCATATACTTTTTAACATGCGAAAATATCTATTAAGAAGGTGGGCACAGAGGCCTCGTATGGACTTGGAGCGCATGAAGGGCTCAAGTCAAGTCAATTTAGAATTAGAGGGAAAACTGATCTCACAATCAAGCAAAAATGACGACAAAAACTAAGTTGAGGGGGAAAGATACAGAACCAGAGAGTTGTACCTGTCTGTAAAGAGGAGATTGAAACTTAAAATCCACCAAGAAATAAACGTTGCAAGATTTTGGAACTGGCCCGGGATTAAATTCCCATATGTTTATCAAATGGTCAAACAGGGTACTCTGTGATACAGTGGTCTGGAGGCACAAAACAAACATTATGAGTGAATTGAAAAGGGAAAGCAATAGAGTCGGAACACCCTAGATATGGTCAAATAAGGAGTCTAAAGTTCACCCACACTAAATTCAATCAATTATCAGAAAATGACTAAAAGACACTCTAGCACTGCAGGACTTTCTTCCTCCTGATAAGAAAACTCCTTAGTTTATTGAGATAGAAAATCATGACGAGAGGGGGGGGGGGGGAAGCACAATACAAGGATAGCTGTTCCATATTAGTTTTGCAAAATCTGCATGATATGCCTATGCTCATCAGCGCATATATATCACAGTGGCTTATATATAGCACTTATCATAGCGACATAAATTAAACTTAACATTAATATCGAATTTTGACTAAAACGGGTCTATCATTTTCATCCTTGTGTTGAAATTTAATGTCGCAAAAGAAGTTGTTCGTGAGTCACAATAATAATCCAGAGATAATAAAAGGAAAACAGGATAAAGATAAGCGAGCTAGAACCCCTAAAGGCCTAAACCATCATGCTGCAGATCACAATAGGATGAATACCTTTATTCGCTTCGGTCTTTCCAATTCAACATGGGAAATATAACTCTCAACAAGAAATTTAAATCCAATCTCCAACTCAGCATCAAATGATCCATCTGGATAGTGCTTAAGTATCTCAGATCTCTGACACCATGGGACAAAACCATGATAGAAGTCAACAGCGGCAACGACGTCAAATAATTGCTCTGGAGAGTACCTATGAATTAAACAGTGTATCAGCTAGCATATTCATTGATAAACTGGTTTCCAAGCAATCCCCAATTTGCACCAAGAAAAAGAATTAAGAAACGTAAGAAGCCAGGTCTAGCAAGTGCATTTAAAAAGTTAATATATCAATAATGGGAAGAATTGCACAGAAAAACAGCATATATCCTTCGTAGCAATAGATGGAAACTTCAGGAAAACAAATCAATAACCAACTGCGTGTGATCGCTCTACAATTTACTAAGGAAGTTCGAGACACAAAGATCAGCGGGACGCTCTGATTCTGCCAAAGAATGTTCATATTATTCACGTTGAAGAAAAGGCATTCTAGAAGGAAAGACAAAAAGATGGATATAATCATATTACCCCAAAACGCGTTTCTCCTCGTACACTTTGGATAGCACACCTTCTTCACCGTCTCCACATCCAAGAAACTGCCTCGTCTGAACAAAATGATTCTTATGCAGAGCTCCAATTGCGGATACAGAATCAGCGGCGCAGCCAAAGGGTTTGCAAATGGACCGGTTCTTGTCACCGAGCTGCCCAAGGCTCGTGCCGGAACTAATTAATTGCTTGACCCCGGTTTTACGCGATACAAATGATCGGAGTGCTTTTGAGGCCGACAAAAATGGTGGCATTTTCGAATCCTAGAAATTGGGGAACCCTAATTGAACGGGCGCGACTAGATATTACAATACAAATGCAGCTAAAATCACTAGCTTATCGGAATTTTGGGCCGCTAAAAGAATCACCAATCACAGGAAAAACTCAGGAGCGAAGAACGCATGCTCCGAGTTGAAGTCAAAGGAACCGAGAATGTGAAGCCTAAGAAACGAAAAACCGAATCTTGTAACAATCCTGATATGAATGAAGACGCCACGGCGAAGCAAAATCGACGAAGATCAGGAGCAGAGAACTGAAGAAGCTGAGGATTTCATGAGAAATCGAGGATGGAGATTGTTCTTCCAATTAGACGGGGGCTTCAAAGACCGTGGCAACCATGAATAAAAATAAACGTTGGCGGTTCTCGAAGCAGTGATCAGGATTCCCGCAAAAACCACGTGGTTGCTCCCACCTAGACGACGCCGTTCTTGTTGACCCGTCCAAAACATGTAGGAACACGCGCCTTCCACGGCAGAACCACCCCCTTTTGGCCTTTTGGGTTGGTAGGTGGAAAATTGACGGCAAATTCTCATGAAATTATTTTTTTCCCCTGCCATCGCTCTTCTAACGTTTTTGTCGGCGAAATAAAAAATCTAATGTTTTTTATTTATCATATGATGCTATAATTACGAAAGAATTTAGGCATACTTCCTACGTTATCGTTATTGTTTTATTCGTTGTATGATAAATGTATAACTTTAAATATATTTTTATCCATGTTCATATATTTTTATTAAACAAATATAATTCGTATTGAAAACATAAAATAAAAATGGATGTACTTTCCTTCTGCCTAAGAAAAATGACTCATTGTTGGAAAGCTGGTCTTGTAAGCAACATTTTGAAAGGCTTACAACCCCAAGATATGATTAGCTGGAAAGGTCACGACAGATGGTACCAACTTGAAACAGTACAAGTAGTACTCCTTCCATTATTTACTGTAAGAAATAAAAGAAGATGTAATTTTGTTCCGTGCTACTTTTATCTAATTAAAGATGAAAGATTAAGGATATCGTTGGAAAACAATGTTTGTTTATCTACACTTATAAAGTTTCCAACTAAATTAATATACTACCTCCGGTCCTAATTATAAGAGTCAGTTAACTAATTTGAAAAGATTAAAGAAGTAAGTTAAGTTAGTTATTTGTCCTAAATAGGTGTTATCTTTCCTAAAATATCCTTACTAATCAAGTATATTGATTAGAACTATAATTATTAGAAAAACTATTTTGAAAAAAATTGAGTAAATATGAGAGACAAAATAGATTAGGGTCTTATATTTAGGACCAAAATAAAAATCAAACAGTATCTTATATTAAGAACCGGAAGTAGTATCTTCATTAGTATTGAAAATGGAGGCATTTGTTTCTCATAAAAAGAAACAGAGGAAGCAATTAATAGTGAGGAGAATGAGCCAAAGACTTCAGAAAATAACTCTCCTAAAAGGATGGCTAATGATAATTAAGCAAACTATAAACTACAGATATATACAAAACATCACCACCAGATAACACTGTCCCGTTAATAATGCACCGCCCGTACAGAAGATATGAGCAGCAGAATCGGAATCAGAAGATAGCAAGCGTGCGTCTGCAAGTGATCAAGCATTCTGAGGCCCATAACCAGAGATTATCCCTGCAAACATATAGTTGTCACCTCAACATTGGTGCATGGAAGTGTCGGAGATCAAAGGCTTGTGCCTCTTAACATTTTTCTTTTCGCTCTCCACTACTTCGTCATCAACAAAGTTCTGATCTGTCATCTCTGCAAAAAACCCCACTTAATTAAGCGATCTTAATTTACTGTTGGGGGACGGAGAAGAGAGTGGTCACAGTGGAGCGTACCTATATCGCTGAAGAACAACAGGTGGTGAGGTGAAGCAGAGGGGATTTGGTTTCTCTGGCCCAAACCACCACCTTTACTTGTGGCTGTGGATGTAGTACTTTCTTTCCCAACGCTACCGCTTGAGCAGCTCAACTGCTGAATCCATGGCTTTGCCTTTAGATCATGCCCCTTATTCCTCCTTCGTATTTGCCCCTTCTCTCTCTCATATTCCATCTTTTTCCAATATCCATCTCCCCCATCCTTCCACTGTTCAAAAAATATAAGCATATTTATTTAACCAACTTCTAATCAAAGGACTATATTAAGTGAAGAATTTGGGGACTAGCCATTCGGTGCTTGCAAGGGATCATGAAATTAAACTGCGCCGAAAACAAATATCTAATCAAGGGCCATGTTTTAATTAATTACATGCGGGCAAATTTATTTACTATCATTTCAAACCATGTAATCTATATCCTTTTTGGGGGCTGTAGATACACTAATAACTCCTTATTTAGAAGACGATAGAATAGGAAGAACAGTAATATCAGAGTAACAATAACTATAAAACATTGGAATACTAATGATCTTAATCCCAACTGTAGTCAGACAACAAAAATTAGTTACTGTGCACCGATTATTATGAGATATGCAAGTAATATTTTCCCTTAATTTGGGGGGCAAAAAACAACAGAAGATAAACCTGAGTAGAAGTAGTGGGGATAGAGTGGGTGAGAGTTGCTTTAGGAGAACGCCAAGCCAGCACTTGCTTGGAATTATACAACTGATGAACGAATGATGCTTCCATGGACTTGAGATACATGCTGTGTTTCTCATCGGTCCACTCTTCCGTTGATAAGCATCTCTTACATGAAGGGTCCTGATAAAATAAATATAAATGCCGAGTAAATATTTCTTCGAATTAAGTTTACGGTTGGTTTTTTTTTTTTTTTTTGGGAGGAACGGTCAATTAAAAGATCACATGGATAAATTAAGGCATAAGAAATGAGTTAATGAAGAGAAATGAGAGGTACCTGCACGTGATTGGGCGGCAGCTTGAAGTCGCCGGACTGGTTGAGGACGTTGGGCGAAATCGTCGGAACTTGAGGGGGTCTCAGATTCTTCATGATAACTGATCGACGATGAGCAGAGGTGGTGGAAGCGGTGATTGGAACTTGAACTTGGAACAAATTAAAAAGAAAATGATGAAAGGTAGTTACAGTTGTCATCGCTTTAACACGTGTCAGGGGCCATCGCCTCGCCACGTCATCTATGCTGGCGAACACAGGACGACAGATATTTAGCAGCATCCAAAATATCTGGCTTCCCCCCCATGAAATGATGATACGCCGCTACATTCGATGATGTGGCACTGCACTTTCAGCTTTGAGCCCCCTCACTTTTCCTGTTCTTTGATAATCCCATTCCCATAGGATACTGTTGTCCTTTTCTTATCTTATCTCCATGCGATCTTGCAATTGACAACTCCATCTCACCTGCTCCGTTCGTATTCCAGGATATTTTACATTGAATATTTAAAAATTTATAAATTACAAATTTTATACAAATCAGCAACATTAGTTGATCGTTATGGTGCTAATGGTTGTCAAAATATATTTATAATTATTAACGTTTGTGAACAAAACGACTATTCTTTTCTTTGGGTCGAAATGAATAAACGACTACTTCCTGTGCTCAAGGCTCACCACAGAAGATTAAACATGCAAGCATCACAAGCAATATCAAATGAGGCGGTTTATCTTTTGAATAAACGAGTTTCATACATATTGCCAAAACCTTTTTATCAAAAGAACCATGATAAAACAGCAAAAATCTGTTGTCTAAAACTCAGTTCCTTGAAATATTAAACAAATATGTGTGGATGCCGCGTGTTGCGGGAAAACTGCGTTTGATATAATAGCATCATCACTCGAGAGCGCAAAGAGCATGTGATCTGAGCCGCTTGGTCCGTATTAGCTCTCCAACCACAGCGTATGACCTTATTCGAGTCTGCCTCCATTGAATAATTTTGCTGTGGTCATTTTTAGTGATCAGCGATGTTCTTCTTCAAATGTCATGTGCATAGAATATAATACACGACCCAACAGAGGTGCAACAGGGAAGATCATGACTCAAGTATCTGGTTTCTGCTCACTTTCTGGGATGGCAGTGTCTTGCAAATCGATACGACCTGCATAACCCAGGCATGTTAAAAAGGCAGGCTCAAAAATTGTATCAGAATCTGCCAATTAGCAAGAGAACAGGAGGAAGGATTAGCTGGTCATTCACACAAACAATTGTCTGCAGGACTCTGCTAAATGCATTTATCCATCCCTTGCTCTTTCAATTGCAAAGAGAGGGAGCAAGGGACAGGGGCGGGGAGAAAATACATCAAGTGTACTTGCTGCAATTTTTTTCTTCTCCAGGCAGATTTCTACGCTACTAGTTGTGTGATCCACAATTTTGGAATGTATTCGTGTGAAGTGTGACCCTGTGCATGTATATCAGATCTTACCTAACAATGAAATTAGGGACGGAGATTGTGATGATCCATGCAATCTAACATCCGCATCTGCAAAACGTTATTCATTTAAAATTACATAACGGGATTGTTGCGAAGCAAAATAATCCAACCGCTGAAGATGACCTACCTGAACTTCCTAGTGATTTAAGGACGTCTGATTTCTTAAATGTAAATCCTATGAAATTGGTGTCTTTAGATGTTAACATCTGCGAGAAGTGTCAAAAGGGAAAGCAACGTATCATAAAGTTGCAGTTTTAATACAAGGGGCATAAATATAGAACATCTAAAAGACCTCAAAAGCAAGTTTCAGGGGAAATGAATTAGCAAAATATCTCCCAATAGAGAACAAATTTGCAAACTGAAAATTTGACTCCACAGTAATACAGGCCAAACTAGACTGCTGATTGCTGAAAGTCATCAGTTCAGCAAAATACGCAATTTTTTAATAGATCCGAAGAATGTAGAAGTGATATCTAATTGTTAATCGATGTCCAAGAACATTTATTGAACTGGCTTCTGAATAACTTTCGTTAGTACTTGCATATCAAGAAACAAAAATTTTTGGGAAAAAAATTAACAGTCGACATGTGCAATATAATGGCGTAGCCTAATGAAAAGAATAAGGTTAAGAAAATTGTTTTTTCCACGCCCATGAAAATATTAGGCCATGAACTAGATCCACAAGCTTAGAAATGGTCTTAAGAAATTGCAGTTTGAGAAAATGATTTACCTTCCGCCAAGGTCCCATAGTAGCTGCTGCTGATGGTGGCCCTTCTAACTGAAATGAACAAACTCACAGAAGTTTAGTTGTGCTGAGATAATATGAAAATGGAAAACATAATAAGCCACGATCATCCTTTTGCTATAGTGTGCAGTTTTCAGTCGCACTGGCTCTCAGAACAATAAATAATATCTAACACAATCAATTTGCAGTGCGATGAAAAACTTTAGAGATAAAATGGAAAATGTTGAAGTTGAAAGAAGTAGCCATTTCCCTTCTTGAAAATTCCAGTGAAATTAAATTAGTTTACAACTTTTGTGAAATTAAGGCATGCATCTAGTTTCACCCTTTGGATTTCCATGTAGAACTGGCAGCGCAAATTTTTCATTTTCACCTGTCAGCATTTTTTATATGTACAATTTTTGTACTCACATCCGGAAACTTCTCAAAGTTTTGTGTGTCCAAGTCTCCAGTGACAGTAGGTTTATACGCAGCTTCCATTTCATAAAGTGTATCCCACTGAACAGATCTGAACCATGGATGAGCCTGAAAAAGGAATTAATGGTATATTAATAATGGACTTGCCACAGGGGCATGTTCCAGAAAAATATCCGATTTCCCTAATAATTAATATACTGGCTATGCCTAAGAGAGTTGTTACCTTTATTTCTTCGACACCTCTGGTTCCGAGTCTCGTGTCCACATCACATAATAAGTGACAAATCAGATCCTTAGCCTCAGCTGATATCTTGGGTTCTCCGGGGAATTTAAGGCATGTTTTCCAGTTAATTATCTGATACAATAAACAACACCATGTCCTTATGAACAAATGGGAAAAGATTATAAGAACAGAAAAACCAATTGAATTAAATACCTTACGACATGTCATCCTTGGATCGTCAGAACAAAAGGGAGGATATCCAATAAGCATCTCGTACATGATAGCTCCAAGCGACCACCAATCACATTCCATTCCATAGCCCTTTTTGAGCAAAACTTCAGGTGCCATGTAATCAAGAGTTCCAACAGTAGAATATGCCTGAAGAATGGAAGTTAGAAAACATAAACAAACTTTGCGTTAATATACTTTACTGTTTAAAAAATTAAAAGCAGAAATTAAGAACTTCTGTAAATCATTAAGTCATTTTGGCATAGAGTTTGATTTTTGTTTTCTTTTCTGGAGCCAACAATGAATTTTGACTTCAACTGGAGGAAAATGGCAATACCAGTGCTCGGCGATTACGTTTCCACTGTTGTAATTTCTCCTTTGGCATCGACCAAGGTGCTGCAGAATATCCTTCAGACTCACTCGTTGATTCATTACTCGTGAAATCTTCACTTTCCAACAAAATTGTTGAATACTTATCATCAAGAGGCTTACATAAGCCAAAATCTGATAGCTTCAGATGGCCATTTCTATCCAGTATCAAATTATCTGGTTTTATATCCCTACAAGCAGAGTGCATCTCACTAAGCATAATCTTTATTGCTTGATACATTTGAGAATAATTACACGCAAGAAAATGATAAATCCTTTTCCATAAACAATGATCTTAAGTATAAATTACGGATATGGACCAATATGATGTGACTTAAGCGGTGAGGAAAACCCACCATAAGAAACTATGGTATTAGGTGGAGCGTATTACGACTCAAGTAACATTTTTTATCTTGATTGATGATATTCAATATGGGACATATAAGAGATTCAGCTTAAATACACTCCCCTTACAATCTGACAAGCTTTATCTAAATTGTCCACGTCATTCTTGTTTTTAGCCGCAAGAAATCCATGTTCTAAGAAGATGAAAGACTGCATTACATATTTTACCTTAAGAATACAGGCCCCTGGTAATTTGAGCCAGAGTTTACAGAATTTTATTATTTTAGACCAACATCTTCAGAGTTTACAAAAGCCAAGAGCTAACCTTTTTTTTCCTTTAGGATAAACCTTGCTAGTATAAAGGAGGGCTCTCATGGCATATCGAAAGATGAAGAACTTTCAAAGTATTCAGTGTTCATAGGTCACAGCTCTTGTACATAAAGTAGCTTCGCATTGCAGTGAGACCAAATTAGTTTCACAATAACCATACCTGTGTATGTAATTGTGTTGATGTATTGAGTGGATAGCTAGGACGCTTTCAGCAATGTAGAAGCGACCAACATCTTCAGAAAGGATATCTTCTCTCATTAATAATGTCATAATGTCACCACCGGGTAGATACTCCATAATGAGATACAGGAAATCAGAATCTTGGAATGAGTAATGAAGTTTTACAATGCATCGGCTATCAACCTCTGCTAGCAAATTCCTCTCAGATCGAACATGTTCCACCTGAATTAGAATGACAATGTGATGTAATAAGTAAATGAGTCCACTCTAGCGGCCAAATTAGCCTGTTAGACGTCATTATTCAGTACTAAAAATTTGAAAACATATAAAACTCCCTTTGAAGCTGAAGGTCATACATAATGAAAATCTTATTCGATCTTTGCCCAACACAATGTACATAGACAATGCCCCTTTTCCAGCCAGATATAAACCATTAGATCAATGGAAAACATACATATCTATTGAAAAAGTTAAACAAGGTTAAGCAGTCACTATGTACCAGTCAACACCCTATTTTTCATTAGAATATCAGAAAACGACTTGGCATTCAGCACTTAATTTTGGTAATATCAAATGCTCTTTTGAAGCACAATGAACTGCAATCAGAAAGATCACCAAAGACAAGTATAAGATAAAGTGTATATCTTTGATTGCAATTTGAAATAACGATCAGATTAAAATGAATGAATACAAACTGGAGTAAAATAACCATCAGATTAAAACGAAGATTGCTGCATTGAAGTATCATGTATGCAGAGTATGCACCAAGCTAGATTGTTATTACCTGTCCTCGGCTAAGCATCTCTGATTTCTTCAATTTCTTCATGGCATAAATCTCTCCCGTACTTTTAGCACGACATAACCTCACCTGCATTATATGAAAATGTTACGGACAATGCAAACTATTAGAATCCAAAATTTGTAATGCAATCTATCTTCATCACGCACCTCGCCAAAAGCACCTTTGCCAATTACGGTTAACTGCTCAAAGTCATCAATTCCAACTTTACGTCTCTGCAGTCTCATGTATTCAGTCTCTCGGCGCTCCAAATTCCTCATCATTTCCTCTTGTTCTTCAGTTGAAATTTGAGCTTCTTGTGCTTGCCTTTGAAGTGCTCTGCGTCTGAAACAAAGTATAATTAATTGAAGTAAACATTATCTGCTTTGACTTTTATGAGTCGAATTGATAATTATAAAATCTATGCTAATATATCCACCCCCGACAGTACATCATAACTCAAGCAAGATAAAAATAAAGCGAGTCTTCTAATTTAACTGTTTTAGCGCGTGTAAATGAAAAATAGAGTATGTTCTTAGTCAGTTACTCAAAAGATTCTTGAATGGCATCAAACAGTTCTAACTTTGGAAAAGCGTGTCCATGAAACAGACATTTATAAGAGGATAAAACAAGTTTTGCTGGCCAGGCGGTTTTTACTGAACAAGTGAACATGTCTCTGTCCACGTGGTTGGAGGGATCTTCAAATATCATAGTTGTCAAAAGCACGCTCGATATGAACCACCAATTCAAGATAAGGAGAAACGACAATATGAAGACTTAACCAAGAACAACGTCAATTCTATTGCTTTAACATTCTCGAAAGCAGCCAGCTTGAGTTGAACCAAAAACTATGATATGAGCAATGATACAAAGGGTTAAAAAATAGCAGAGGAAGAAAAGTGCGTGAATAAGTACACGTAAAAGATTGGATGAGCACAGCAATCTTCAAAGAGAAACGACCAGCAGACAGCAAGAGAAATCAATTCTCTTAAAGTATTAACTGAAAGATTGGCCATGGAAATCGGAAACTCTGAATCAGGGGAAGGACAAGGATGAATGTAAATGCAAAAAAATTATGACGTAAAAAACGATCGGAGTTAGACATGGCAAAAGTAAGGAAAATAATCAGAGTTAGACGTAGCAAAAGTAAGTAAAATAAGTACCTCTCTTTTCGATCCTGCAATCCTTGGAGATAATTCTTGTAGTGATTTTCAATGAACTGCTTAGCGGCGGCGGCCTTCTGTCTGGTAACTGGAGAGGAAACCGATACATCAGGACCGGAGTCCAATTCATTCCGATCACGGTTCATGTGAAGAGCTCCAAGCCTGACAGTACCGTCGTAACCTTCCATAATTGTGGATCACTCAAAACGGCGGAATCAGAGGGGAAGAAATCAGAATTGCGTGCAGAAAGAGCGGAGGCTTCGGAGTCAGAGGATTTCGCAAGAGAGATCTGCAAGTGTTGGTGAAACCGACGCAGAGACGGACTACTTGGCAATTGGTATATAATGGGATGGGATGGAGTCTACGAAGCTGTGGCAAGGCTGTCTTATCAGTGAGTTGTCGTCCCAACATATTTGTTTCCTGCTCAGAAAATAAATTGCAATACTTCGATTTTGTCTCGATTTATTTGATTTTGGATGAGAGCTTTTTTCTCATATTTTTACCTTTTCCTCTTTTTTCTTTTAAATATTTACATTTTGGGGTGGGATCTTTATCTGAAGTCACTG
Organism: Neltuma alba; assembly: GCF_004799145.2. Taxonomy (NCBI): domain Eukaryota; kingdom Viridiplantae; phylum Streptophyta; class Magnoliopsida; order Fabales; family Fabaceae; genus Neltuma; species Neltuma alba. The sequence goes on along the minus strand of NW_021633334.1, from coordinate 38,432 downwards.
GGAGAGAGGATAAATTTTGTTGGGAATGGAGTGGGATGGACGGCATCGTTTTCCTCACATTAACTGGTGGAATCTTTGGAAGCATTTCGCATCATGGTGATATCTGACTTTTGACACGAAAGTGGGGAGAGAGAGATTTTTGACGCTATTGTCGGCGGAGATCCGTATAAGGCTACACGGTCACGTTCCGATCCCCGAGCGTGAAAATCATGCTTCCACGAGACTCCTCCCGCCTTTATTTTCAGCTTATTCCCTCTGACTACTCCACTAAAATTAAATAAAGTAATTGAATTATTATTGAATAAAATAAATTTCTCAATTGACTTTTGTTATTTCGCTCATAAACAAACTTTTACAGTTTTACTTTATTCACACAAAAAATAAGAAAAGATGAAGTTGAAAAAAGTCATCAATGTTCCATCCATCTATGTATGTAGAGTCACTTATGAGAGAAATTAATAATTTTTCCCCCCTAAAAATGACTTGTACATAGGATAAGGATATCTTTAGTACCTAGTATTTTTCTTAATTAAATGCAGAAAAAAAATTATAAAAATAGCTCATGTTTGAACAAGTCAAAACCAATACTGACAAGACTTGGGAGTCAAGGAAAGAAATTAAATTGAGGACGTGTTTGTTTGCTAGAAATAGGTCCCAAGGACAGAAATGGGTGGCTTCTCTGGCCCAGGCTTCAAAATCGCCTGGTACATTACGGTGAAACCTCCATTCCCACCTTCTTTCCTCGTAGGAGCGCACACAGAGGAAAGGAGCTTCCCTTTCCCTCTCAAAAAGCTGAAAGCGTTCGGATTTGTGGAATTTTTTGTGAGAATGGAGTCAATATACCAGTATTTGACATGTCAAGGAAAAAAAATTGAATATTTATATGTTTTTGTACATATATTAAGTACATATCAAGTATTTTTCAATAATTTTTAATTATTAAAAAGGTATGCATTTCTTTAACAAAATAAAGTATGTGGTTTCTTAGCTCCTTTGTGTATTTTATATTTAAGAAAAAAATCCAAATATAATTTGTTTTGTTATTCTACAAATAATTTCGCGTAACAAGAACTCAATTAAAAATCTTATGTATGCTAAGTATTGCACTTGTTAAGGAAGTGTCATCTACAGCTCAAAAGCGTTGGTTCTCAAAATTATAAAGGGTAGTTTTGGCTTTTCCTATATATCATTGAATCCTCAGTCGTTTTTCCTCTTGTCAGTGAAATCATCCCTCTCGACCATTAAAGGTGTGTCTGGATTAGTGGTAGTAGAAAAGTTAGATAGTATAATATGATTTATATTTAGATTGTGTTTTGTAAAAAATCAGTCTGAAAAGCTTGGGAAGCTGAAACTTGTTTAAATGATTAATAAAAAGTAAGTTTAGATGTAAAATGACTTAAAAAGACAAAAATTTTATTAAGTAATACATATCTAATATTATATATATAATGTAACCATTTTAAAAGAAATAGGAAATTTAATTTATTGTTAAGAAGAAATAAAAAAAATACTAAAATACTTAATTAAATATATTTAATGGATAAATATATATCTATATATAACAGTGGCAAACGTTGCGCCTCTGTTCTCGTTTTTTTGACTCTCCAACCAAAAAAAAAAGGCATTCAGACATCCAAAAAATAATATACTCCAAAAGCTTTTCCTGGACTTACCGGTAAAAGCAACAAAAAGGAGCTTCTCCCTGGAAGCTCATTTGCACAAATAAGTTAGGTTGTAAAAATGTAATTCCAAACACATCTCAAATTAAAAACACTTTTTTTGCCGGTAGAGAAGTCAGTTTGGAACCTCAAATATAATTCAAACACACCCTATGGGTGTTTGGATGGCATAAGAAGTGCTTCTAAAAATTATTTTTTTTTTCAAATCAAGATAACCTTCTTCATATATTTACTTCATATATCGTAAAAATCATTTCTAAAACTATTGTTTGGTTTCCATCCAAACACTTCTTAAGAAATGGCTGCTGTTATTGAAGTGGAATGGCACTGTTTAAATTGCAGCCAGAAATATCGAGGGATACAATTGTTAATTCATGAAAGTCCACTCTTCTAGTATGGGACAGACAGCCTTGGGATGTGTTTGGATAAAACCAAACTATGGTTTGAAGAATAGTTTCTGGAAAATAGATTTCGGAGAGAATAGATTTTATGAAAAAGTGATTCTGAGAAGTGAGAGTGTTTGGATAGTTGTTACCAAAAACACTTTTTATATGTGCAAATTACTAAAATGGGCATAAATTAATATTATAATTATATAAGGGATAGATTTTATAATATATTTTTATTTGAAGAAATAAAATTGTTAATAAAATAATTTTTACTAACATAATTAATAATATATAAGATAATATAACTAATAAATAATTAATATGTGTATATATATTTATAAATTATAAGATTAAATAGTGAAGAACCGAGTGCGGAATGGAGAGTGAGGCATCAATTATGGAGGCTACTTTGTCATATGCTGTTGGGCCCACACCAATGTCTGAAAAATTTGAGCCAGAAGCAACTTCAAACCACTTCTGCCGAAACCATGGTTTGATCCCAAACCATGGTTTCACATTTTCTGCCCCTGTTTGGCTGGTTTCTTCCCCAAACTATGGTTTGGAGGGACATCCAAACAGGGCCTTGGATACAAATGAATTGCGTCCAACATTTTGCTGCCAAGGTGAATTTCCAAAATTGCCCAAGCTCATTTATCACCCAAGGGCCAAGCTATCTTCTCCTGACAGGAAATATTTATTTTCAGCTATATTTGGGCTTTTGAAACTTTATTTATTTCTATGGATATCTTAGCTCTTGTCCTGCTAAATTATTTAATTCTTTTTCCATGAACACCAAGCATCACGTTTTTGTTCCATTTTTTATATCCAAAAATGGAATGAAAATGAAAATGAAATACCTGCAGCAACCCTTGCCGACAGGGTTGTATTCCCTCAAACGAAAGGGATAATACCTCGTGAAGGTCTGAAGTCTGTCAATCAAGTTTTCAGAGCAAAAATACCCGAAGGCAGCAATGTAATTTTCTAAACTGAACAGCTTTATTGTGATTCTTGAAATTATATTAATATGTTATTAATTTATTTCAGTAACTAACTAATGCTACCCCGAATTTCAACTTACATAAAAAAATTTTTTTAAAAATATTTAGAGAGTTTTCCAAACACCTGCCTCTTCTTTTCTTTTTTTTATTACAGGTCACTTCTAGCTAACTCATGCAAGTACAGTTAATTTATTAAATTTATCATAAATTGATAATTTTTTCAACATTACTCCTTTTTAAATGAAAGACGTAGCCTGCTTAAAGAACACACAATCTCAATTAATAATAAGAGTAAAATAAAAAAAGGTAATTAATGGCGTATAAAAAATAATAAGAAGTAGCCTGTTCGGAATCAAAAATTAGTTTTAGAATATCTCTTATAATATGGAGAGGACCAGAGGAGGTAGCATGTATAATTAAAAGGCTTAATTAATATTGTCCTGAAATATAAAAACAATAGATGAATATGACTTTTTAAAATGTAAATGTTGAGAAAGGAATGGAGGCGAGGCGAGGTGAGGTAGGGGAATAGCATGACCTATTGTCCTAGATTGCAAATCTAAGATCCTCCTACGAAGTCGTAGAAATAGTGGTGCTCGGAAGCAGCTGGTCAATTGGTGTCCTTTCTTTGCCACCAAATGCACAAAACTGACTAGCAAACCAGAGATAGCATCTACGCCTGAAACGCAGTGTAGAATAGGCCAAACAAAGCCTTGCCACCTACTTTCTCTCCTCACATATATCTTACTGTTTCCAGCGCTGCAGCTAGTGCTTCACAGCATGTCTTTGACGCTCCGTGGCATTTAGGATCCCACTCATGTGTAAGTTGAATCTTTCGAAAATGCCCACGCATGGATGACGTCACACCACCTTATAATTAAATAACTAATTTATTAATATTTAAAAAAATTAAGCAAGTTGGTTATTTATAATAATGACAGACATATTATAACAAGCACCTATCCTATGAAAAGATGGTAAATTTGTGTAATAAAATACATTACAATCTTATATTTAGGATCCACGCAGATGTTTTATTTAGTTTTTTTGTTTAGATCGGAGATAATATGAAATTAATGATCTCGAAAAGATTACTAGCGGTGGAAATCGGAATCATATGTTTAGCCAAACAGGCTTCCAAGTTCCAAATCTATTGGGTCCGCTGGTCAAGCCCATTCTCGTGGTACTTGGCCCATGAGCTTTATGATTTGTGAAGGTGTCAGTGAATCACATTGATCGAGAAATTCAGATGGACTTCAAATTATAAAGTACCCCTAATGTACATGCTTTGAATGGTACTATGTGATTCGCCGATAATCTTTTTGTTATCGGGTTTTGAAATTGTTTTTAATGAGCTGAATTTAAAAAAATTAAAAAAAAGATCTTGAAATTTTAGTATAAAAAATTATAAAATAAAATATTAATAAAGATTAATCAAAAGTTTTTACCCCACTTTTTTAATTTGAATTCATTAAAAAAAAATTTTCCTTCCCTTCCCCTTTACTTTCCTCATACCAAATATAGGATAAATCTTTAGCCTCACTCATTGCTTCCCCTCGCTTCTAAAGATAAATACTTACCATTCATTTGGCCCGGATAGGTCAAAAGATAGGGGAAATAGAAGATTAAAAAGAAAAACTTTCAAAAATAATAAATTTTATTATATTTATTTTTAAAATTTTGTCATTTCTTTTTTAAAATGAATAAAGTGCGCGAAACAAAGTCTTGCTTGTTACTGACGGCCACAACTGTTAACCCAATTATACGCCCGGCCCAAAGTAAACCCAATAACGAGTGACTGCGGTCATCCGAGAAAACATATATTGACAGGCCGAGAAAGGAGAATCGTGCTCGGTTTTCCGTCTTCTTGTTTCTTTGGGTTAGCTTGCGCAGAGCTTTCCTCTGTTAAACCGATAAGGTGAACGCTGACGCTGGAGTCTATGACCGTATAACGTATACGAGCAAATGGACGCTATGCCAGATAAGGGAGAACTGATCTGAGACAGAGATAGGGAGAGAGAGTAAGGAGGGAGGAAGAGCAAGCAGCGAGCACAGCTAGGTGCTCCAGGCATGGCTTCATTAACTAATTTGCCGCCACATACCCACCCTCGCACAAACCCTGTGTCCTTCCACTTTTCCCCGGCAGTTCCTTCTTTCCGTTTCCGTCGGAACGTATCCTTGCTACACACTCGTCTCTGCGCCCTCAACACGGGTTCTGACGCCGATAATTTGCTCAGGAAGCCCGTCGTTTCTCCCGGTAAGGACATCTCTGAAATTTTGGAAGAAGATCAGGACAGCGGCGTAAAGAGGGCCTTTGACGATGTCAGTGAACACGAGAGATGGGTTGATTGGGAGGACCAGATTTTGGAGGATACTGTTCCTTTGGTTGGTTTTGTGAGGATGATTCTTCATTCTGGAAAGTGAGTTTTCCTTGTTCCCATGACATTTTCCTCTTACAGGATTTCAGAGTCTTAGCATTCGGGGGAGGCAATTCGAATTAACGATACGGCCGGTCATCTTCGAAAATCTATATTTATCATATTTAAAATCCGGAATAAAGTTTGGGCGCTGTTCCTGTAATTGTTTTGGTGTTTAGTGGGATGAGTTACTTAACTCAGATATTAAAAGTTCAAGTCTCTTAAATGCCTTGTGGTTGGTTGTTTTACTTCTATATTGTGAGCATGGTGTAAAACTGACTTGCATTCCACTGTCAACTGTACCCCAGTATTGTTTATCAAGAAAGCATGACTAATTTTCATATCAAATTTACTCCTACTCTCTCCTTGTTTCCAGCTCAACAAAGCACATTTCTTCTAACCCCAATGTATCCATCCCTAAGGGTTGTGTTGGTCTGAATGAGAGGTACGAGAGTGCATCACCATCTCCTTATTACCTTTTGCAATCTTCTAACTCCAATGTATCGATCATTGGATTAACATATGCAATCTGCAATCTGTATTTTTCACCCGAATTTTGAGTATTATCTATCAGCCTCCCTCTCTCCCTCTCTATTGCTCTCTTTCCCACCACTCCATTAAGAAGGGTCTAAAATCATTGCATATTATTTGTAAAAGTCTCTTTCCCAAAGATCTGATAAATTTAATGACAATAATATTATTGATCATATTCTTATGAAGTGTTCCGATTTCCTTCATGCTAATCATAAAATTTTGATTGTGAAATCATGCCATAGATATGAAAGTGGAGATAGACTGATTCCAGAGCACGAGAATACCATTCTTGAGAAACTCCTTCCCTTTCATCCAGAATTCGAGAAGAAGAAAGGATGTGGAATTGATTACATAACGGTAACTTTCTTTCTCTACTGGCATTCTTGCTTACTATATATGCTGGAAATTAATATATAGTAGAAATTAAAGAAAGTCCAAATTTATATATGTTTCAGTGCTTGTGTTCGGTCCTCGTATTTATGAATTCTGAAGGTTTGGTAAGTTATTTACAGACATTGTATGTTTCCCATTCGCAAGTAGCTCCCCATTTTTTCATTTGATCATTGAAATGGGTCTGTATTCTGTTAGAGTATTCAGTCCAGATTTCATAGTCGCCAAACTGGATTTCATGTATCAAGTGATGCACTGATTATCGGACTTAATTTATTCTTTTATGCTTCTCAACCTTGTAGTTTATCAAGTTCCTGATGCAAATGATACTATCAAAATGATCTTTAAATTGCCCATATTTTGTTGTATCTGAAAGATGAATTTGAAAGATGCTTTACTGTCCACTCCTTGGCTTTCTCTTTTCTCATCCCATGGTAGTTGTAATTTCACATGAAAAATGTATGCATTTATTATTGCCTTGTAAAGTCTCTTGTAACTGGCCAATTTTAGCTTTTGGCCATAGTATTACCGATCATGGGACATAAGAGGAAGGAGAGCTTTCACGCTTGGCGCTTTCTAAGTAGCAGTAAGCCAAATGACCCTCCCGCTGGCAAAAGCCACCCTCATCCCCCGCTAGTTATAAGCTCACACAAACGATGTGTTTGCATTAGTCGATTTAACAGCCTTAGCAAAGTATCTTGTCGTTAACTAAATATATTATATAATGTTTGATATTATTACAAAGTTAGAAACATAACATATACAATGTCAATAGCCAACTCCTAGGAACCCCTTCCTTTTGTCTAGAGCCAAGGTGGTAGGTATTGACATCCGCAAGAGAGTCGGATGTGCTTCCTAAACACCTATGTTTAATCCCATATGCCAGGCAACAGTTACAGCTGCTGATAAGTACGTAACATGATAGGATCCTGCTTTCCTCGCTGCTGGTTAGTTATCCTTGGCTTCTGATCCCTATTTCATCACTCTATTTAGGACTAATGTAAGTTGACCACACTCTTCGACATGACAGGGCAGAGAAAGAATCTGTAAGTTCAGGAAGTTAAAATTTTGGGTTTTATGCACATGCCACAAGTTCCGATTGCATCTAACAATATTTACCATTAAATTCTGTCCAATCTGTTTTTTCTTCTGTTATCATGAAACCTGGCTTATTTTATTTATTTATTTATACTGTTTTTTAGTGATTGGTTTTTTATCTTGATTTGATGCTCAAATATGTCTGATAATTTTTTCGATGGCAGGTTGGATATCACCCCAACTTTGAAAGATCTAGGTGTTTATTCATAGTACGAAAAGATGGGGAGCTGGTTGACTTTTCATATTGGAAATGCATCAAAGGTTTGATCAGAAAGAATTATCCATTATATGCTGACAGTTTCATTCTCAGACATTTCCGGCGGCGCAGGCGTAATTTTTGAAGTTGCCAATGTCTAGTTTCTTGTTGCTGGGTTGGATGCCATTTGAAGGCGCCGCTGAAAGATGGAACATGGCGAGAAAATATTGTTCAGCTGAGGGGAGGGAATAGACTTTAGCAGTTAATTATTTGAAAGATGGCGATAATGCTGGAAAGTGAAAATTACTCTCCTCTATTGTTGATAATTCTCATTTGAATATTAATTTTTTGCAATGCAGATTATGTATATAGGGGTATGGATTTTGTTAATTGACAATAGCTTCAGTGAGATTGTATGAGGAAGTTTTTCAATTTTGAGATTTGTTTTAAGAAATTGAGAGCTTCGAATTAAAAATATTTACATGAAAGGGCTGGGTTAAGTTGAATATCGATGGATCTGCAAAAGGGCGGCCAGGGGTTCCTGGGTGTGGAGGAGTAATAAGGGGAGGCAGGAGAGGATGGAGAATGGTTGGGTGGTTTTGTAAACAGGATTTGGAATTGTGTGGTTTTGAATGCTAGATTATAGGGGGTATCGTCTGGTTTTTGTGCATTGAAGAGGTGGGGCATCGAGAAGGTTATTGTTAAGTCAGATTCAACCACCGTTGTGACACTGATCCAGGATATAATGAACAGTTGTGTTCAGAATAGATCTGTAATAAATGTGGGCGTATGATCGCTGATTAGCTCACATACAGGGAGGGAAGGTAACTTGTGTGTTGACTGGTTAGCAAATTGGAGCCTAATTTCTGGGTCGACCTAAGGGATTGCACGAGTAGCTGAATAGTGATCAATGGGCACTTTCGGCCCAAGGCTGCTTGCTTTCTCATTTGTTGGGCTTATCCCCAGTTTTATTTTACGCGATAAGACATGTTATTGTGTGTTATGGGGGGAATATGATAAGCAGTGCGAGTACTGTTTATGAGATGACGATGATTGATTTGGGAAACGGTTCAAACTTTTTATTTAAGATTTTTTTTATAATAATAAATGTAAACTAATTCACCTGAGTACCAAGGCCAGTTGAACCCTGCTCTTCCCCACATCGGGGCCAAGAATAAATCATTAAGCTTCCACTGCATCTAATGCCCCTTTAGGAGAAGCGGGGTTAACCCTTGGTTTCTTTTTGAAAATTATCATGGTTTTTAAAGTGCTGGAAAATGATTTGACTTTATTTTTTATGATAATATTCTAATTAACAAACATGGAATTTAATTAATAAAGAAGCAATAATATTATTTCATCATCGCCGTCAAGTTAGGATTTCTCATTTTTGTGGTCACAAAACATCCGTATGAGAACAAGCAACCCCAGGGGCAAGGGTTTGGGTATAATATAACAAGTAATGAACAATTATAAACTGTCAAAATATTTGGATCAGAGTCCTACACGTAATGAAGTCGTTAGTCCGGGGCTGCTGGCTGCATACTTGCGTTCATCTTAACGGTGTGGTCCCAAATGAACAGACATAAATATTAAACTAGTTCAGCTGCGCGCATGCAAACTATTGAAAGTGTTACTTGTATGCAACGATTGGATCCATAAAGAATATCCTCAGGGCTACGGACTGATCTCAAATATTACATATACTCTATGTATCCCGAGTATCAGAAAACACTTGAAAACTTCAAAGAAGAACAAACATTAAGCTGAAATGTAATAAGGTTCTGAACTGCTGACGTGAACGCCACAGTGAAGAATAACAAAACTGCTCCAGGAAGAAAAGGAGGAGACAATCTTTTTCATTATTATTATTATTATTATTGTCGATGGCTGCATGTGAATTGCACTTTGGCAATTTGGGAGATACATATTGTCTTCCACGTGTCTAATTCTTATTTGGCTTCCCCTGCATCTACCAACTTAAAGTGACGCCTGTCCCTTTGATGTTTGAATTCTGATAGCAACACGAGGCAGTGCACCCTGCCTCTGTGTCTAGTTTTGTATGGGCCATCAGGTCATTTATCCCTGTTCGTTACCATGGACTTAACTGGACCTCGGTGGGACAATCGCACAGTTTCACACCCCTGGGTCTTCCATGAAATATAAGCATCAGGGGAGAGTCCATCATAAACTCAAAACACTAACCTATTGAGTGAAAGAGGCACTTTACTTGATTTCTTACCGCTTAAAACCCTGTACAAGTAGCCCCCTTCGTGAACATCCGCATGTCATACTATTGTTACAAGTCCCAAAAAGAAAGGAACTAATCCCAGAGAACTAGTCTTAGATGGATGGAGATCCCTTCAACTTATAATCCACAACTCATGACGCTCTGCTTAATATTTGATCATCATGCTTTTCTGATCAAACTGGTTCAGGAATTAGTGGTTTTATTTGGCAGATTTTAATCTGGGTGTGAATGAGTGTTACTGAGATAATCAGGGAAGGATCACATTTAAAGCTCCACTAAAAATGTCTCACTATTATCTGGGCGCCCTTGCTCATGCGGGAACAGCAGAAAGTGATAATGTCATCGTCACAGGGATGGTTCCAACTTCCAAGTCTATCCACCAAACAAAACTCCCCCACGTCCACATCCTCCTCCTAACTTTGAATAATGCAGTTTGGAGGATAAAGGCTGTAACTTTTATTTTTCTCTCGCACTTTTGTCGGCTCCCAATGAAAACGACAGGATTCTACTCTCTCCCATATTTTTATTCATTTGCTGACGTGCTTATTTTATTATTCCATTATCTTTTGTCATTGACATTTTCTCACTACAATTTCTGGAACTCTCATTTTGACAACCACCCCTAGTGTGACTCACTTCAGGGATCTCTGTTTCTGCCATTTCTTTAACATGTTATGAATTCGGGTGGTGTCGTATATTTTATTATGAATGGTTTTTTTTAAATGAAGATAGACAAGCAAAGCATGTGAGGGCGGATTCTGCGGGCAGAGTTAGGTGGAAATTGTATTTTATATTGTTTGGGTATTACTGTTACATTATTGCCATAATGGGATTTTTTGTTTGTCACAAATTGGGGAATCCTTATCTCCTTCTTGCCATGTAGATGGGCAGTTTAGCAGGAGAAAAATGACGTTGTTCTTATTATATATGGATAGGTTGATGCGACTTTGTTTCCAACAAATTATTAAATACTGAAAGTTGCATTGGGCACAGCATTCCCATTGTAAACTTCATCCCGGCATCAAGGCATGCTTTTCTAATATTGAGAAAAGGACGTTGAATTAGTACCTTCTCATTATTTTTTTCTGGGTAGAGAGTATCTGTTCATCATTTAAATAAATAATATAACTCCTATCTAAAAAATAAATAAGAAGTGGTGATGATTTTGATTCTCACAACTGCCACGTATAAAAAAAAAAGTGGGTATATTTTCTCTTCAAATATGCAAATTTCAAGAACAAATAATAACAGACAGCACAACAGAACAGACCAGTGGGAGGCTGCGTCGTGGGAGACGTCTGTTATGGAGGCGTGAAGACGTGTCGATGCTGGGAAGGGACGCATAGCAAAAGTGCGTACCCAAAAAGGAATCATTCCGATTATTTAAGAAGGATGGGGGAAAAAACGGTAGAAAGCCTCATGAAACGTAGAAATTTTTCATAGTTGGACTTTTATGATGAGTCTTCTGCTTATACTAACCACCCCCGGGGCGAACTTCCGGTCACGCCGTGCAAATATAACACTACGTATAATATCTCCATTTATTTTTTTCTCATATATTTATTTTTTAAGATAGTTATTTTAATAATAATAATAATTCTAATTCTAACTTATAGACTTAATTATTAAGGATATTTTAAAAAAGACAACACCTATGTATTATAAATAACTAATATAATTATTTTTTAATTTATTTAAATTAGTCAATTAACTCTTATATTAAAAATTAAAAAAGTCCAAGGTATACATAATTACCATAGGGTCATTGCCACATTAGTGGGCCCTTGCTTCTTTTTTATTTTTTATTTTTTGGGGCCAAGGTAGCACGAGAGACCCCTCTTGAGGGGGATTCTTTTTTAATTTTAAATTGCAAAACTTATAGAATACTTATTATTTGATTTTTTTTATTTATAGTTTCAAGCTAATTATGTACTGTTTTTTTATGTATACTTTTTTATAATAATTTATTGAGTATCGACCGAGGTGGCGGAGCAGAACTTTCACATAGTTTCACGTGGGTTGAATGGATATCCGCATGTGATTATGCCGCTCATTTCGTCGCCGACCATCAAAACCAATCTCTGACCCTTCTTTTCGGGGACACGTGTAGAGGCAAGATTCTCCCAGAAAGCAAAATTTGATTGGGTTCCGTCACAATCTGGGCCGTCCAGTTCCTGCTGATCATTGCTCCACGTTTCGCCTTTCTAAAGGCTAGCATCGGGCAGGGACTCAATTATCTAATTCTCCGCCATCGCGACAAAATAATTATTTAATAATAAATGCACTAATAAAACTACGGATTACGCCAGTGACCCCACTGCGTCCCGATTCAATCCTGAAAACAATGTGAAGAGACAACGGGCCATGGACACTTGGCGATCTTAGAGGAAGCCTAGGAAACCACCAGACACTACTCTACGGAAATTTTCAGAACAGGATACCAAATCGGGAAAACTTTTAAAGGAAAATTAAGATAAAAAGGGTAAATGCACTGACCCCTCATTCCTTCTCCGTTCCTTAACCTTTTCCTGTTCTTACTTCTTCTGGTTTCTCCTTCCTTTGCTAGTAATGAGATGTATTGTAATTGATCACTCATCAGTCAACAGTCATCCGTCTGAGTTGTATTGATTTCTTTGCTGATTTTGACGATAAGTTGATCCTTTGGAGATTTCAGTTTTATTATAGTCATTTTATCTTTACTTTATGCTTCTTTGCTCCTTTCCTTCCCTTTTTAATGCATTTCTAGCCAGTGGCTCTGTTTTTTTTGTCATCATCGTTTAAATTGGAATAATGGTTGATTCTGAAGTCAGGTTGAACCTTGTTCATTTGGACGTTTCATGAATTTCTCTCACGACATATATATTTGAGAAAGAAAAATAACAGGTTTCTCAACAGTACTGTACCTCAATTGAGCCTTTTCCATCATAGTTTGAAGAAGCTGAGCTTAATTCACTGTTCTATTATACATGTAAACTCAAGTCCGTAGTCTCTTCTCTCTCTATTTCGTATTTGATAGTGAGTCGAGTTTCGTTGAGTTCGTTTAGAAGTGTGAGAGAGTGGAGTCTGAATTTTTGCCCGTAGTAAGCTTAGATCAGCTTCCGATAGTGCTTCATTCAGATTTCACCCGGATTGAGACCACAATGAACTTTAAGAATGTGAAGAACGACCCTGCGGTCGATAACAGCAGTGGCGGAAGGCAACCAGTGAACTTTTCCCTGGCACGACAGCCGTCCGTCTACTCTCTGACATTTGACGAATTCATGAGTACCATGGGAGGTCCTGGAAAGGACTTTGGGTCCATGAACATGGATGAGTTGCTCAAGAACATTTGGACAGCTGAAGAAATGCAAACAATGGCGTCCGCCGGCTTTGTTCAACCGGTGACCGGTACCTCTGGTGATGGCCATTTGCAGAAACAAGGATCGTTGACACTGCCACGGACAATTAGCCAGAAGACAGTGGATGAAGTCTGGAAGGATATTTCCAAGTACGGGATTGCTACTGGTCCTGGAGGCCCCAGTTTTCCTCAGAGGCAGCAGACTCTGGGAGAGATGACGCTGGAGGAGTTCTTGGTCAGAGCCGGCGTGGTCAGAGAAGATATACAATTAGATGAAAAGCCAAACGGGGGGCTTTTCGCCGATTTGTCTCGGACAGGGAATCATGGTGGTTTAGAGATGGGTTCTCCGCAATTCAACAAGGGTGCAGGGTTAGTAGGAGGCCCGATTCCCGGCAATAACAACGATCGTCTAACTCTTCAATCGTCAACCAATTTGCCGTTCAATGTTAACGGGATTAGATCGAATCATCAACAGTTGCCTACTTCACAGCCACCGCAGCTGCAACCGCAGATACTTCCAAAGCAACCTGCTATGTCTTATGCAGCTCCAGTGCCATTAATGAGCAATCAAGGAATCAAGAGCGGAATAGTGGGACTTGCTGATCAGAATCTAAAGGCCAATATAGTTCCGGGTTCTGCACTGCAAGGTGGAGGGATCGATGGTATGGGTTTCGGACATGGGGGTGTTCATGTAGCTACAAGATCCCCAGCGAATCAACTGTCTTGCGATGAAACTGGGAAGATTAACGGGGATACTTCGTCAGTATCGCCAGTTCCTTATGTATTCAATGGTGGTTTAAGGGGAAGAAAGCGCAGTGGAGCTGTGGAGAAGGTAATTGAAAGGAGGCAGAGAAGAATGATAAAGAATAGAGAATCAGCTGCTAGGTCGAGGGCTCGCAAGCAGGTGAATTTTTGTTCTATAAGCTCGTTCTCACCTTCCCGTCAACCCAGCTTCTTTGTTTCTACAATTTTATATTGACTTATTGGGATTATTCTAAATTTAACAATCGAGATTGCTGCATTTACTCATTCGACTGGTTGAGTGCTTGAATTCAAGAGAGTAACTTCAATCCACTTGGGTTGTAATGAAATTTGTGGATTGATTAAAATAGAAAGGAACTCGCGCCCTTCTGACTCTTCTGTAGAATTGCCATCTGGATTAGCTGATCTCACGCAAGATGTTGGCCCCTGCTGCAGACTGTGTATGTAATTCTAGTAACAGGAAAGAGATTTTGTGTAATCTCAATAAGGAAAAAAAATTCTGCATATTTAATCAATAGATGCAATTATTTCCAGGATCTAAAGAACATAATATGATGAGAAGTTGCCTTATTTAATTTCTATGCTAACATTTCAACTAGACCTTAACTCTGTTTTTATTCTCCGTTGGCATGCTGTGCAAGATATTGAAACGTCTGATCAATGAAATGCATAAAATAGCATCGTCGTAAAGTTCTTAAAAGCACTAGGCATAAGTTAATATATTTTACCAGCGAATCGATTTTACTGGGGACATAACGTGGGAAGACGGTCCAGATGGAAGTTTTGATAAATGTATCAGGATGCCTGATATGTTTTTTTCACCTTGATCCTCGACTTTCTCTTCTTCCAGGCATATACCACGGAACTGGAAGCAGAAGTTAAAATGTTAAAAGATGAAAACCAAGAACTTCGAAGGAAGCAGGTAATTTTTGTTATTGCAGCATGTTCCATGCGGATGTGAGATGCCGGAACACCTGCCGATTCATCCATATGGCTTAAGTTCACGTACACTACTGTAATATTTTCTGATGCATCATCTTTTTGGACTCTGCAGGCTGAAATCATGGAAATTCGAAAAAAACATGTAAGTTGGGCCTTTGTTTACCTTTGTTTTTTCCCCCATTAAGGGTTCTTTTCCATCTTCTATGTTTAGTTTGACCTTTACTGTTATTGAGTGGTCAAAACTTTTCTCATGGTTGAGCAATGAGGTTATGCCCCATTTCATAACTATTTTTGGTCCCGGTATCATGATTTAAATCTGGCCGAAGAAATACAGCATCATCTTTACCCTAGAGAATATGTTTTAGTTTTATAGACCCATTACGGTTGCCAGGTCTTAGTTTGGAATTGTTTTCTGGGATAGAAATTGGTTTTTTTCTTTATGCCCTTGGGAGCTGTTAGTGGTTTGCAATGGGTCATAAAAAGTCCGCTTACCTATCGCAAGAATCCCTACCTTCCATCGTTCTAGCCTGTTAGTTCTCTAATTGAGGATTTTCCCTATATGATGCGTGTGTTCGAGAATTCTGAACTAGAGAGCAACAGATGACGTTGAAAGTTTCTTTCTTCGTGAATACTTCCATCAGCTACTCTGTTTTAGGACTGCTAGTTCATGGCCATCATCATTTGAAGACTCGATAATAAACACTCGCCGCTATCAGATTTGCCCTCGTGTAGCTGTGGGCACTACTTAATATTTCATGCATATGGTTAGAAACTGATCCCTACTTTTCTGCCATTCCCAGATTATGGAGATGATAAATACGCAACAAGCAGTCAAGAGAAGATGCTTGAGACGAACTCAAACTGGACCATGGTAGAATGAAGATGGTGAAATGATGCTGATGTAGGCTAAATGCATGACTACATGTACATACTTCCAAATACCGTATTCTGCCGTAGATTGGGGGTCAATAACTCCTAGATAGGCGTTTGAAAGTTTGATATCTAGCCTCTACTTCAGACACTTGTTGGGGAGAAGAGGTGTTTTTGCAAACGTTCAGTTTCATGTCGTCTTTGGAAAACACTCTTGTGCAGATTATTCGTTGCCGAATATGAGTCGTAGAGAAATTTAAGTTTTGCATCTTTTGTATTACGGTTCATAGGACCCTAGAAGAATAGACCAGCCTTGCCTCTTTCGCGCCATCGGTTAGCATTGACACTATTTCATCCCTTATGTATGTATGTATGTGTTTGAATTGCTTTTATTTCAAGGGCAAATTTCTGATAACTCCTAGTACAAAGCAATGAGAATCGCATCGTCATACTTAGAATTCGCAACACACAAATACTAATTCAAAGCTACAGTTTTAGAATTCGCAACACACAAATACTAATTCAAAACTACAGTCACATTGATTAGAATCACAGAAGATCCTTCTTAGTGATATTGACATGCTCTGTAATAAACCAGAGTCACTGGCCCCCTCTCTAGGGAGACGATTGTTGCCGCCCTTCAATTGTCATAGGGGCTTGGGGATATGCGTATTCCCCGCCTTCTAGGTCCATTCACCCTGTAAGTAACTAGACATATAAAATTTATGAAGGATTTGACCTTTTTTAAGTTAGAAAAGAGGTTTACAGGGTCCAAAAGCAAATAAAAACAACAACAATAGACACCAATCTGGCACATATGAAAGTCCAATGACGCTGAAAGTTCCTTAACTTAAGCATGCCCAGTTGACAAGATCCAAAAAAAATTCCAAAAATTAGAATCAGAATTAAAATTAGAATGCTACAAAAGCTCTTGAGCGAGGGAGTCAGAGTCAATATCCCTATTTATACAACTAAGATGTCAGTTACACTAACAACTAAAGCAAATCTTTCAGTTGATCTCATCATAATATTGATCTTCAGAGCATCAAGGAGGATCCTTCGTATCCAAAAAAATAAAAACATAAAGGAGCAGTGACTCACAGATGAGCCAACTGAGCTTTTCTATGCGAGCGTATTCTCCGCAGAACTGTCTGTACTTGGTTCGGCTGGTAGCATAGTGAATGACTGAATCTAACACCTTCGCTTTTTGCTGCTTCCCTGTTGTCTGAAGTTTCATGCCCAGCAAAAAACAAGGGGGACACCTCAGGCAAGAAATCAATTCCCGCCAGGTGCTGGGCCCACTTATAAGGGCGTGATGTTCTATTATCATTGAACATTATAGCATCCCCGACAATGAGCTTGGCTGACTGTATTACCAATCAAAAGGATTATCATGACACAGACATATCATACAAAGTTGTGGGAATAAATGAAGGATACAGATATACAATGAAGAATGAGCCACAAAAATGAATTAGAAAACATCCCATTTGCATACCTGGTGAGGGAATTCGAGACCTGTGTCATCGGGGAATAAATTGCACAAGATGTCATTGTTGGGACCATCATCAGATGCTTCAATTCCAACACATACAATATTCAACTTCACCAAGTATTCAAATGTTAGAATGATGAGTTTTGCCGACTTAAAATCGGGAACCTCATCATCATACACGTGGAGATTGATTTTAAGTGGATGGACTTGCAATGCGGCTGAGTGGTAAAGACTCTCCTTGCCTTGAACCATCCTAGGCCGTTTTCTTTGTCCCTGCATATCTTCTATGTCATCAGGTGCTTCGTCTCTTAATTTGCTAACACCCAAGGAGGTGGAAATACCTGAGAATCAAAACCAAATTGCACTGAAATCATGAATTTTCTATTGAGGTGGAATAATAAAATAAATGTCAAATTTGAAGAGGGTCAGAACTTAGTACTCAGACACTTTAGCAATCATAAAGCCAAGTGGGGTGGACACAATTAAAAATAGATGTTCAATTGTACCATTTATTATCTTAAGGCAGCATATATGGAATAACTAATCTTTCTGTATGATATTGCCTTTTTTACCAAAAAAACTAATCTTGAACACTTACAAGACTTTCTTTCCGATACTCTTTGGATGCTGTTAATATTTCACCTATCATAAATCCTCGTCTTAGATAATATTGTCAGAGTAATGGTCTAGTATAGGGTTTAATCATTAGAAACATATAGAAAGGACAGATTCATAATCCCTTGTCAATAGACTTACTGCAAGCTGCTACAGTACTGGATAACATTTTTGATGCCCCTCAAAGAATGCCAGAATTTAAATGTCAACTGTCATTTACCAGTGTCCTTATAAGCTTGATGACGGGCAAATGTTTGAGCATCTTTTAGGGTTCCCGTGATCTCCAGATCAATTGATTCCCCAAATGCTTCCTTTTGAGCCAATAGCTCTGAGTAAATCACAAAAAGAGGTGGTGGAAGCAACTCTGCCAAACTCTGGTGCTTTAGTTTCCTAGCTTGCTGAACTCCTAGTTGGCTTTGTATTGGCAGCGATGCTTTCTTAAGAGACTTAAACTGTGAAGGGAGACTTGACAGGGATTTTTTCCGGTTTGCAATTGCATCCAAAAGGATTTTCTTTTCTTGTTCTATATTGTTGTGAAGTTTGCAGAGCTCCTTCCGCTGATACAAAATAGTAACTATTATGGCATCTAACTCTCTTCAATTGAAAGAAAAGACTATGAAGGCAGGTTATTAACACAAACAAAACAGACAAAAGTGTCCAGTTTTAACATGGCAAAGATGCAGCATATATCAAGAAACACAAAATTTGTTGCATTGATACCCCTAAAAGCTAACATCTATTATGCGCACAAATCCACCTAATTGCCGATTGTTATATGCAACGGGTGAACTTTTGCAATAATTACCGAGTCTTACCTGGAATAGCTCAAAATTGAGCCTCTTAAGCATCAAATCGTGGGCACTGTCATTTGACAATACAGACTGCTTGATGTTTTCCGGGGCATCGCGAAAAAATTCTTCCTCCGTTACCAGTTCAATATCAGAATATTTTGACTTGAAGTCTCTGCAAGTCTTTATTGCTTTAACATAGTGGCTTTTCTCATACATCAGGTTTTGAAGCTGCAGACTTGAGAAGTCTATCGGCGGCTTTGCATGTTCCGTTTCCATTCTAACACGGTCTTCCTCTAGCAAGATGGTACGGTTTGCCTGGAAACATAAAGACATATATATGCCTTCGAATTAATATGAAGCGCGTTATTTGGGACTTAAATCTTGGTATGTCGAATGATAGGGATTGAATAGGAAAGATAGATCATGACATTGCTGAATGGTTTAGGAAGCTAAACTCATGACATCACAAACAATTAGGGAATAGGAATGATAACTTATGGAAATCGGATACTGTCTCGAATTAAAATCAGGATCGTTCATTTGAATTGGCAGAGCAGAAACCATTTTAACTACAAGGTTAGTCATAACCCCTAGAGCAGAAAACAAGAGCGGTAGAGTCGGGGACCTGACGGAGAGTGATGAGGTTGAGGAACATCTGAGTGACGAGCTCTCTGAGCTGCGATTTGGGTTCGCCATCTTTCTTAACAGATAGCATTTCGGCGACGATGTTCTCCGCCGAAGTCTTGCAATTTTGCAGTACTTCGAAAGGAGATTCCTCCAACGAGCGCTGTTCCGCTGAGTGCGCACCTTGTCTGTCTTCGTCTTCCATTTTTCTTCCCGCCGTTAATTGCTCACCAACGCCCCAGGGGTTCCCAATTCCCAAATTGTGTGGGCGTCGGAGCTGAGAATTATCAAATGGAGGTTATTCTTTAATGGCCCTTTTTTTTTGGGGGACCAGCATCATGGCCCATTTGGTCCACTTGAATATGTGGGAATGTAATGAAATATAATATTATCCCCTATTATAATTATAAGAGCTAATTAATTAATTTAAATAAATTAAAAAATAAGTTAAGGTAGTTTTTTTTAAACTATCCTTACTAATCAAGTGTATGGGCTATAATTATTATTATTAGAAGGATTACTTTGAAAAAAATACATAAATATGATAGACAAAATGGATTGAGGTCTTATATTTAGAATCAAAATAAAAGTTAAATGAAGTCTTATATTAAGGATCGGAAGTAGTAGTTGAGAATGTGAGGTAATGTAATTACAATAAAATTGTTTGGTTCAAAATTAAGAATGATAAAATTTAATTCATTATGCATATTTAATTAAACACGAATAAAACTAAAAGGACAAAAATACACCTAAACCCAGATAAAATTGCAATTAGGTATGCGTTCCCTCCTTCTTCCTCATCCATCGTTGACCCTCAACCCAACTTCCTTGTATTTTGGGTTGCATCTCTTCCGACAAAATTGAATCAAAACCAGAAAGAAGAAGTAAAAACTATTTATATATATATAAAAAAAGAAGTAAAAACCAAAAACAAAGTTTAGAAGGCTGATTCATTTTATGTTATTTTGAAATTCTCAAAATACCTCTCTAACCTGTCACTTATTCAAACCCCAAGTACTTTTTAGATTAGCCTTTCTCTCTCTCTCAGCGGAAAGGCCAGGAGTGAGAGTTGGAAGAAGACTTCAAATATGAGCATGAGATCAGGGCAGAGAAATATGATAAAAAATACAAGGATAAATAATATCTTTTTTCAAATTCCCACGTGTTGTAATCCTCGTTTAAGGCCTTTAGCAGTGCAATTCCTATTACATCATTTGAAGTAATCCTGATGCATCTTGAATCCCTTTTACAATCTAAATGTACAAACCAAACATGTGAAAGCTGGCACTGCATCAGCATTACAAGGAATTCAAATGCAATGCATCCAACCAAAAGTGCCATAAAGGTTATAAAAAAAAACGTTTTTTGCCAACTATTTGTCTATATATAATTAAAGTAATATTCCTCCACTTCCTTTTATATTTATCATTTTAGAATTTCGAAATAGCTTTAAATATTATTTTTAATTCTAACCAATTTGATTCTCAACAAAAAAAGACAAATTATACTTAACAAAGATAGATTAGAAAAGTCATTAAAGATTTTACATATTAAATGAGAGATTGAACCAAAAAAAAACTTGAGAGTTTAATAATGAGAGGAAGGAGGGAGCAAATAACAAGGCAATAAGAGCATGAAATTTTGCAAGGAGGATAAGGAAAAAGAAAATTAAAAATATAAATTTGAGTGAAAATCTACTTGAGCGAACAGGCGTCTGAGTAAAAATTTATCATAAAAATTTAAAATTATAACAATTTCATTTTATATCATTAAAAAACTAATATTAATGGATAAAATGGTGATACTAATTTGCCAATATTGTTATGATTTTAAGTTTTTAAGGAAAATTTATACAAAAATAAATTCAGATGTCCAGGGCTAAACTTTTAAAATAAATTTACATCTTAAACCCAAAAAAAAAAAGGAACTTCGGAATTGCTGACCAGAATAAAATGTTAGATCATTTTTTTCCCTGAGCATTCACTCTTCGTCCCAAGTAGATTCATTTCTCGTCAGATTGATAGCGTGATTATGCTATTTTATTTTTGGTGAAAAAGCACAATTAAGCCTCTTTTGTTTACAATGTAATGAGCTCGGAATCTCTACAACCAAAAATTTTGAACTCTGATTTTCAAAATTGACCCCCATAAGTTGATGATCGTGGCTAATACCAGTGATTGGCGGTGGTCCGCGTTGACGTTGCAGTATTTAGCTGCCAATGATAATTAAGGAGTATTTAGTCTATCCAAAAAATATTTTTAAAAAGTTTTTTCACACTATCAAATAAAATTTCCTTATATACTCATGTCATTATAAGATTATTTTTAAAATTATAATTTAAATTCTACCAAAACACTTTTTTTTTTTTTTATAGGAAAGGGATTAAAATACCAAAACACGCTTACTGAGCGGCAATCAATGATGGTCGTGGAGGAAGACGACAATACTCAAATACTCAAAGACAGGCCAAAGTTTTTTGGTTCCCAGGAATTTCAGGCTTTTAAATACTCCTCTGATCCTAATTATAAGATCTAATTGACTTATTTGAGGAAATTAAAAAAGTAAGTTAAGTTGGTTATTTATAATAAATAAGTGTTGTTATTCCTAAAATATCCTTGCTAATTAATTATATTGGCTAAAACTATCATTATTAGAAGGATTATCTTGAAAAAAAATGCATAAATATAAGAGACAAAATGGATTGGGTCTTATAATTAAGACCAAATAAAAAGTCAAATTGGATTTTATAATAAGGACCGGAGGAGTATAAAGCAGCCCTCGCGCCACGAAACGAACCCGCAAGCCTGGACTCCGCGGGGCCGCCCACAACACAAATCAGGGTGCGATTTCACGATTAATTTCTTTATTTTTAATTATGTTGTTTTTAATATTTCTTTTATAATTTTTACGTTATATACATTTAATATTAAATATATAATACTTTTTATCATTAATATAAACACTAATCGACTAATTTAGAAAAATTAAAAAAAGTTAGTTAAATTAGTTATTTGTAATAAATAGATTATGTTTTATATTTAGAATCAAATTAAATATCAAACTAATTCTTATATTAAAGACAAAAAATAGTATTACTCAATACAAGTTATATCCTTTTTAGTTATTGCTCATCTAAACTGATTTTTTCATTAATCCTCCAAAAAAGTTTCAATTTATCAAACGGACTTATTTCAAAAACCAATCTAAATATAAATCACATTACACTAAAGTCAAATTGAAAAAATGTTACTTCTACACCGTTAAGGGGGTGTTTGGATGTTCCTGAAAGGTATTTTTTCGTCAATCGAAATAAACTCCTCTATATATTTATTTTATATATCGTAAAAACACTTTTAAAACTATGATTTTGATTCTATCCAAACACTTTCTTATTTTTTTTTTTCCTCTGGTATGTTCTCACCTGTAATTTTTTCCTGGCCAATTATTCTTGCCCGGAACTTTTTTTTAACCAGCATTTTTACCTGGAAAGTGACTGAGATCTTTAACTGTGAACGACATGACGACATAATCATGGTAGTATTTATCCTATGCTGACAAATTTCTAGTACCTTTGAAAACCAAAAAGGCGCCGTGATCCCGAGCTAGTTTGAATCAATGGAGGCAACAGGTGGACCATTCGTGAATTCACTTGAACCACCAGACAAATCCATGATAGCTGGAATAATAGCATGATAAAGGGTAATGAGGAAGAACCCTCAAAGTGGGGGAAGGAAGGCCAATCCCAATAAGCGGCAGCACTTGATTAACGAAGCACCGCCTACTAGAACGCCATGAAAATTCCCCTTAAAGAGCA
The DNA here is from genome assembly GCF_004799145.2 of Neltuma alba. NCBI lineage: Eukaryota > Viridiplantae > Streptophyta > Magnoliopsida > Fabales > Fabaceae > Neltuma > Neltuma alba. Next base: position 15,230 of record NW_021633334.1, on the reverse strand, counting down.
TACACAAAGTCTTCGATCTTGAGAGTTCAAAAGCCGATTTATTTTCTTTTGTCTTTATCTTTGTTTTCATTACTATTTATTGACTGAGACGTCAGACCCATCCCTTCCATTCCCGCCATCGCAATGCTTTCTTCATTCTCAGTCTCTTTGAGCTAGACAATGCCGGAGTTAGGGTTTCAGGAAGCAGCGCCGTCTGGTCGACCTGGTTTCAGGCCTCGCGATACTAGCCCTGACTCCGTCATTTTCACGCTTGACTCCAACTTCAGCCTCTTCTCCTCTGCTTCTGCAAGCGTCGATCGCCGATCCTTTGCGTCCGATGCTCATGACCATGACTCCTTAGCCTCTGAAATCTCCCCGGTACTTCTCACAATGGTTGCATTTTCATTTTCGTTCCTGCATTATTTATTTACTGATTTGTTTACTTGTATGTCGTCTTATGACATTTCGTTCTTATCCAGCAAAGGAGCTTCACGCAGTAATTTTCTTGAACTGCGGTTTCTGTCATTCAATGAAAAGTAATTAGTCACGTAATCTATGTGCTTCTTGCTAATTTGAACTAAAATTGGTGAAAACGAAGTTGACATTGAGTTTCTATGTCTCTCGGAAGGAAGAAAAACGACGAAAGGATCTAATTCTTTGTTTTCGGATAAATAAACGGTATCCCACCGTGCGAATTGCGATGGCACATGTGTGATTGGTCAAATCTTAGCTAATTACTTTGAGATTCGCCCAGTTTCTAGTGTTGATTTCTTGGATCTCTTGCAGCATTTGGCAGGCCATGATTATGAGATTTTTCACGAGAGTTGGAGTGGTCCAGATCCAGATCCAGACAAGCCTGCATTGCACAAGAAGAAGCACGGTCGTCTGTCTAGAAAGGGAGAAAAAGCGAAAGGTACGCTTTTGTTTTGTTGGAAAATTTCAAAATCCGCAAAGTGACTAGGCCCGGCCGGTTTTTAAATTTGACGTGCCCACTGACTTACTATCCGTCTCCTATTAATTTCACGTAGTTCAAAAGGATGACAGCGATGCTGGTGACACTGAAGACGGAAATCAACTCCTGCAATTGGATTCAGCGAGGAACTCCTTCTCTCTAGCTCTCAAAGGTACCTTTATCGCATCACACAATCCGAAGTAAAGCCTCTTCGCTCTGGTTTATTTTTTAGTCTCGCCTATTCACTTTACTTCTTCTCTTCTCTATAAAGAATGCCAAAATAGGAGAAGGTCCGAAGCTTTCTTGAAGAAGACAGACCGGCGAAGGCCTGCTTCTTTAGATCTCAACAATGCGACCGGAACTTCTCCTCGATTGGGAAACATGAGAAAGAATTCGGTTTATTCCCTAAGATCTGACGCTTTCCCCAGTCCTGCTACACCTGATTATCGAAAAGCGAGTGTTGCGATGCAAAAGGGTTGGAGCTCCGAGCGAGTTCCCTTGCACACAAATGCGAGCCGGAAGCATGTCGCTGGTGCCCTGTTACCTCTCAATAATGGAAGAACGTTGCCATCCAAATGGGAGGATGCCGAGAGATGGATTCTCAGTCCCGTTTCAGGAGATAGCACGGGGCGGGCTTCGCTTCCTGAGCCCCAAAGGAGGCCAAAGTCAAAGAGCGGTCCGCTTGGACCTCCTGGTGCTGGTTATTATTCACTGTATTCGCCGGCAGCACCAATGTTCGAAGGGGAAAATGCGGGGAATTTCATGGCTTGTTCTCCATTTTCAGGTGGTGTTATCTCAACTGATAGCTTGACAATTCAATCCAGTGACCCTCGTGGAATCCTTCCGATGCAAGCAGAATCTTGCATGGCCCGCTCAGTTAGTGTGCATGGATGCTCTGAGATGCAGGGCCAATCGTCAATGCCTTCCCAAGGTACTATATTCAATGTTCCAATCTTCCTTTCCATTTTACTTCAATGTTAGGTGCTTGCAATGACTATCTTTGAAGTTTGGAACATCGTCGAATATTTTTGATCTCAGAGAAAGAAACTATGAGGATCATCTGGTGTATAAGAGCTGAGAAGGATTGGCTAAAACAATTTTGCGTGGAATCTAGTTATCTAACTTTAAATGAACCTCGTGCAAACCCCCTAACGCATGTCAATATTTATTTGATATGCAGAATCTAACGAGTCATCATAACTATAAATGATGGTTTCCTTATATGACCACTCAACTGTGCTTCTATGCATCTTATGTTGCTCTCTTGCCCTTGGTTCTAGCAGAGAAAAAGTTTGGCGGCTTCAAAGATGCTGCCACCAATGTATCTGGTGCTATTTTAAGGAGGGACATGGCAACCCAGATGAGTCCAGAGGGTAGCCAATGTTCCTCTCCCAGCACGAGGACATCATTCTCTGCCTCCACACCATCTGTCCTGCCCATCACTGAATTGCAGGGTGTATCTTCCTCTAAAATGGATATCAGAGATGTGCAGGTTGATGAACGAGTCACCATGACAAGGTGGTCCAAGAAGCATAGAGCCCTCTTCTCAGGGAAAGGCTCAGAAAACGTTGACAAGCGGAAAAAGAAAGAAATAAGAGCTCATTCTTCATCTTGGGACCTGACTGGAACAGCAAAGACTCACTCAAAGTATGTCTTGTTTTTTATTATATTAGTTTTATGCAATTTCTTTTGTTAAATGAGGAAGAAAATGATACAGCAGGGCTTTATTAAACTCATGAATGATTACTAAATTGCAGGTCACAGTAGTCTAGGAGTTTATTGTGATTTGGTTACTAAATTGGCTATAATTTATTAGTATGATATGATTACTCGAGTAATCAATAATCCATCTTCATCCCCTTCCCAAGGGTGTAGAAGCGGACCATCACGACAGCATCCTGCATAATCAAAACTAGAGAACTGAAGTTTATAAAGTTCTCTGATCTGACAGTATCTGCCACGAGAAAAATCTCGCAATATCCTACTTAACAGTTGTTAGTGCTATCTCTATCTCTAATGTTAGTAAAATGCCAGCCTTTTTTCTTTTCCTTTTTGTTTAGGGCAAAAAGGGAGGAGGCCAAAATCACTGCATGGGAAAACTTGCAAAAGGCAAAAGCTGAGGCAGCGATACGGAAGCTAGAGGTAACTCTCTAATAACATATTTCCTTACCATCAGTTATCGGTGATAATTAAATTAAATTTCCCTCTTTTTCCTTAACATAATTTTGGTAATCCTAAGTTAGCAGATTGTAGCATATTTCCTGCTAACTTGACTATTGTGGGTCAGATTGTATGAATGTGAATTTTGCTTGCAGAAACAATGAATTATTATATTCATTATTTTATTTGTTATTTTAGATGAAGTTGGAAAAGAAGAGAGCATCTTCTATGGACAAGATCATGAGCAAGCTGAAATCAGCTCAAAAGAAAGCTCAGGAAATGAGAAGCTCAGTTTTAGCCAACGAGGCCAACGGACTTGCTGGAACTCCCCACAAGGCCATATCATTCCGTGGAAGCAGCCACATGGGTTCTTTGGGTGGTTGTTTCACCTGCCAGGCTTTTTGATGCACAGTCCAGTATTGTTAAGTTCTCAGTTCGCCTGATGCTGGGCAAATTTCCCTGTAAAATGTAGAGTTCAAACCTTGTCCTGTTTCAGAAATTACATCATTGTATGCTTCTGAATGGTAAATTTTTGTCAAATGGATACAGATTGCTGATAGGTAAACAGATGTTATTAGCTAGATATACAAGAATCATTTTCACGCGTTATTAGACTGTTTTGACTTTTCAAGCAGAGGCAAGTTATTGCTTTCTTCTGTCATATTATCCATTAATCCTCAGCTTTCCTTTAAAAATATAAATAAGCTGCAGTTTATTGTCGTCTCTGCAACTAAACATGAAACTTCTACTATTGACATCCATGTTTGGTCTGAGTGGTTTTCTGAGGGGTTCAAATGCGTCGGATGGAGGATATGAATGAATAGTGTGATGCAGAATGTAACTAGTAAATTAGTTTGATCGCCTTTTTCGCCCTATATAAATTCATGATGCATGTATTGGCGCGGCCCAAACTCTATGCGCGGTGTTTTGTAATTTTTTCGCCCAATTTTCCCGTTGAGATCTAATCCATCTATTATTACAGAGCAAAACGTCTCTACCGTTTGTCTTACAATTATAGAGACTGAAGTGCATCAATTTATGTTATTGCTCTCTCTCTAAACTTATTTCCTACCAAGTTTAAAGCACCTAATTTCGTTTTGAGAGAAGCTTAAGCAGTTGTTGCGCTAGAAGAACGCAAGAGAGCAGGTTAGAAGGGCGTATGTCGCAATGGACATGGTAAAGGTTAAAGCAGGAAATAAGGGTTGATTGGACGGGGTTCTGTTGAAGTTGGATCCATCATGTGTTGCTAGAAAGTTGGGTTTAGTTGGGTTCATTTTGTGGCCATTTCGGTTTATAGAATCTTCTCTTCCTGACTCATTGTTGCTGAATGCATAGGAAAGGCAAGCACGGCCCAAAACAAAATATAACCAGGCTCCTTCAAAGGGTCTTAGCCCAATTTTGTTTTGAAAAAGGAAGACGAAGAAGAAGGATCTTTCCATGGCAAACAAGGCCTTGACTAATCCAATCAAACCACCCGACATCAGTGTATTAAACTCTCGTTGAGTGTTTTATTGGTATCTCACTAATTGCTCGCGTTGTGCCATTCATTACTATATCAGCTATGCATTTGTTCCGTTTCTAACTTTACCAGTCACTACCTCAGCTGTGAGAGGACCGAATAGACAGCTTTTAATGTTCGGCTCAAAAAGAAATACTCTGCTTGTTGGCAATGACCGGCGACATCAACAATGCAAAGCCCACACTTCATTTCCCCATCCCCTCAGAGAAATGGCAGCGGTTTCAACTTCTTTACATTATATATAAACAAACACCAAGAATTAATTAAATTGGTAAGGAGTCAGTTCATAACTCATAAAGTATAAATTTAAATCTCACTGTTGATATGAGAACATTATTGATGCACAATTTGTAAATATTTTTTGAGTATGAAGATATGTTCTGGTCCAAATAAGTTCTTGGACCTAGCTCACTTATAATTTTTTTGTTAAAAAAAATATAGATATAAATAAAGTGATCTGTTTGAATTTATATTTTTGTTTCTATCCGATACTTGTAATTAATATGTGTGTTTTATGTTTTCTATTAGGTGCTAAATATAATTTGGGTCACTTTCTATCTTTTCTTTTACCTTTCATTTTCCTTTGTCATGCTCTTGTTGAAAATTTCTCACTCCAAGCTCAAAAGTCAAACCCATGGTCTCTCTGTGTTGGCGCCTGGGGCAAGACGGTCACATGGGTCTTCTGACAGCTTTCTCTGACCAAATTGTCTACTCATTTATGGCTCTTCTCCACGTATTTATTACTCTTCCACTCTCAGGTTCAGTTCTATAGAAGCATCACATTCTGGAATTCTAAAGTGAATATGGCATTTCGGGTCTTGCTAGGAGTTAGGACAATCAATTAACAAGGGTACAGAGACAAAGTCTTTTTTTTTATCCCCTATTTATTTATACGGTATTGAAAAAAATTTATTGTATGTATATATAATTTTATCTCTTATTTATTATTATATTGATTTTATTTACATCAATTATAATATACATTAAATAAATATAATAAAATTTAAGATTTTTTGTTTGTTTGTAAAACATGCTGAAAATACCTTATAAATAAGAATAGAGAAGTATTGTATTGAATATCCGACGTGGACATACACGTGAGATGACATGGCTCACTCGAGTTGACCATGTAGATGGAGATCACATGTCAAGGCATTGACAAGAAACGACTACTCATCGGCCTTCCCTGATTGTTATTTAAAAGTTTTAAACACCTGTTAGATCATCACGTGCACTTCTCGTGCATGTTCTGTCCCGCTTCTCATCTTTTATTACCCTCACTCATTATCACACACAACTCCATGCACTTACCCTCTAAAACTCAATCCTGTCATCTTAATCATTTCCTGCCATATCCTCACAGTCACAGCTACCTCCGATCGCAGGCAGTATCGAATTTTTGGTGCATCTATATATATATATATATATATATATTCAACAGTCTACTCCCAGGCACCCTGATCTCCACCAACACAAACTATATATCTTCTGTCACTTTAGATTGTCCAGGCGCACGAGCCCACATTGTGATTGTTCTTCATTTCTTATTAAGAAATAATGAAAACTGACTTTTCCAGTTTTCTAAAACAATCTTCTGCGTGCGAATGAGCTGCGCTCCAGATCTATTTGAATGAAGAAAGAAACCAAGAAAAGCTACACTGGCTAGAACCGGCGCTCAACTTTGACTACTAATAACAAAACTGAACATCCCAAAAAGGGGAGTACAAGCTTACTGTGTATAGATAAACAAGAACAGTCATGCGCGCGCCCACACACATATATATGAATGAAGAGAAAAACTGGAAAACTCGAAGTTATAATATTTGAACTTATGAGTCTCAGCAAAAGTGGTTCGGGTTAGGAGGAGGTTGAGAAAGCTTATGCAGAGAAAGATAATAAGAGGAAGGATTGGGGGGAGAGGACATGAAGAGAGGGAGTGGTGGTGGGGTATTGTTTGAGGTTGCTCGTTGGAGGGAGTGAACCTGGGACTGCAGGAATTTGAGGTAGTGAACAGCTTCGTCTAACATAGAGGCGATGTCCATTTTAGTGCCACCTGGCACCAATCTCTGCAATATCCTTATTCTCTCGCTGATTCTTTCTCTGCGATGGCGAGCCGCCACGCTTTGAGGGTCCTTTGATATCTTGACCTTCCTCCTCTTTGGAGGCTTCACTGACTCCGGGTCTATGTGTATTGGCTGCATCGCTGCTATCCTAAATATCATCTCCCTCATGGGGTTCTTCCCTCTTTCCGTCAAGTCTTGCTCTTGCTGTTGTGGCGTAGGGTTTCCCAGCGACGATGATGTGCTTGTTGTACTTGCGAGTGACCACCAGTTAGGTTTGCCGATCGCTGGTGTAGTTCCACAGAGCTCAGGTGGCGGCACAGGCAAGCCCGTCGCTTCATAATCTTCGATGTAATAAGCTGCTGAGAACTGGGGAGGCTGCGTCGTCGAGTCTATCTCATCTCGCGGCGACGCACATGAGAATGACCACTTTGGCCCATCTCCAGTGCCACAGTCCATCTGTATATGTATGGTTATAGCTACGAGCTGAGAGAGGTATATAAGGAATTAAAATATCAGACACAAACAAGGAGGAATCAATCAGGGGGATAGGAGCTGTTTGAGAACGCAGGCTGCTGCCCTACTGGTGAGAAAAGGAGAAACGATAGGGTGCTGAAAATATCAATATAATAGTGACATTGGAACAGACTGGCTGGCCAGCTGCACCAAGTTCCTAAGGAATTGACTTTATATACTCCTCGGTCCTAATTATAAGACCCAATTGACTTATTTGAGGGGATTAAGGAAGTAAATTAAGTTGGTTATTTATAATAATAAGTGTTGTCATTCCTAAAATATCTTGCTAATTAAGTATATGGCTAAAACTATCATTATTATAAGGATTATGTTGAAAAAAAATGCATAAATATAGAGACAAATGGATTGGGTCTTATAATTAGGACCAAATAAAAAGTCAAATTGGGTCTTATATATAAGGACCGGAGGAGTATATATATATAGTTGAACTGAATGTCTACTGTATATTGTGCAACAAGTGGCTTCATGTACAGTGACATGCACATTGAATAAACACCATCTATTTATTCTATATTCTGATATATATATATATATATATATATATATGGTCACAAATGACGCTTTAATATTCTTATTCTTTGTCAAATTAAGAAGTTTAGCCTCATCTTGAGTGTTTTTAATATATGTATATGCTTCCTATTGCGGAAAGAATCTTTCTTTGGTATCAAAATGAGAACACAGGGGGGTTGCGTGTCAATTATTGCGACCTCAAACAGCATTATTGTATGGTCAGGGTCTCAGGGAGGGATGCCATATACATACATATACATATATATATATATATATATATGCGCCGTCGAACTTGACGGAGACGGAGTGATAGAAGATATAGATATCAGCGAATAATACGTTTAATTAATTAATCTGCCATACAAATTACCACACTACATATAAGAGGATTGAAAGGATACGAGTGGGGAGCGTGGGGGTGGTTAATCAAGTTTGCCTTGGCACCAGGGTTCTTTCTCGTGTTGTTGTTGAGGGAAGAAGACCCACGCACGTGGGAGGTGTCAGAGATGATAGCCATCCAGCGGTGGTGGATGATTCAATGCACTGTATCATGGTTGATCATTTTGCCGCAGCTTCCAAGTAATAATAAGGGTCGATTGTGATGATGATGGTGATGATCAAGCCTCAAAATCATCCATTTATCTTTTCTCTGTTGACAATATTCCCCTTATGAAATAGAAACGGCTCAGCCTCCTTGTATATTGGCTTCTTATATAATTTTTGCATAATATATATTTTGACTAAAATAGAAAAAATCCCCTTAAATTTTGGATTAGTTGTATTTGTACATCACCTCCCTAACTTTTAAAAATTTAAATTAAAAATCTTGATATTTTATGTTTTGATTATAAACTCCCTTACTGTTAAAGTTTTCGTTAACTTTAACGAATTTTGCCATTTCACAATTTTTATCTATTTTATTATACATCACGTCAATTAACAAATAATATTTGACATTTGACATGAAATTTGAAATTTGAAAAAAATTTTCTAAAAACTTAAAATAAATTAACTAAATCTGAATGGTCTTTTTAAAATAAAAAAGTATAAAATACTTAAAATTACACGTCAAATGATAAGTATTATTTTTTTAATTGATATGATATATAATAAAAGGTTTAAAACTTGCAACATGGCAAAAATCACTAAAGTTAACAGTAATTTTAAAGGCAGAAAAATTTATAGTCAGAACATGAAATGTTAGAATTCTTAATTTTGAAAGTTAGAGAGGTGATATGCAACTAACCCAAAGTTCAGAGAGTTTTGTGTATTTTACCCTAATATTTTTGGGCAAAGTCATTTATATACTACCAAGTATCCCTCTTCTTTCATCACAAGATTAAAAGCTTCCCATTCTTTCAATTTTAAATTTAAATCTTGTCAAGATATGCTCATTGCGTTGAGGGTTTTTAAAAATTTTTCAGCAATTCTTCTTAAATGTGAATATAAAAAAATATATGTTTAACAAAATGATTGTTGAACACAATTTTTTTGCTAGGTATTGATATCCTCTTATCATGTCAGAGGCATTGTCAAACACTCAATGTAGGCATTGCTTCTAAAAGAAATTGAATATTGGTTTATCACTTTGTAAAGAATTAACCCTTTTTGTTATACCCAACCTTTATTGATTGGTTGAACACAATTTTTTAAATACTTTTTTTATCCAGTCAAATATTTAAATTCAGACTAGAACAAAGTTATTTGGGCTACATGATGTGGCTTTTATTGGCTTTTCTTATTATATTATAAGAGTTGAAGTCATATAGTCATAGTCTTCAACTCACTATCTCCTACTTCCCCTCATCATTATTTACTTCCAAGTGGCTAATATTTTCATTTCTCTTATACCAAAATTAAAGCACCTCTTTATATATGTGTATACTTGTGCGTTAATGCATTTAAGGGTTTGGAGATAAAAATGATTAATTATTTACAATACAATGCTTTCCCGGTTTCCCCATTAAAAATCTCGTATCATTACCAGAAATACATTTTCAAGAAGATTTAAAAAGGGTTATATTCGAAAATAAAATATTAGTTTCAAGCTTGGGCAAGCAACTAACCAAGTGCTGGGGTACACGCTTCAACTTGGTACGAGTCATCTGTTTCCACTGGTCCCCCTGAAATACATCCAAACCTTCTTCTCATGTCGAAGTATTTGAATCCTAATTTACACACACACACACACACAGCGACACACAAAACTCAATAAATGATCGTAGCAGCACAGGATTAATTGCGTTCATGCGTATATGTTTAAAACAAAAAACAGTATAAGGGGCATTCTAGATGGAGCTATTCTATTTCTTGGGACCAACCACGATGAGTGACTCAAAACCGGCGGAAGAGAGAAATGTTGTTGGCCACTTTTTTCCTTCATCTCTGAACTCATCTACCATGTACTGTTCCATTATTATTCGTGGCAACCTTCTCTGCATTCTAATAGAGAAGAGATTTTTGGGTGCTGATGGATTCTTTTTAGTTACTCTACATTCTGTCCCACCGTCTTCACAATGATTCTGTTGTGCTTTATTGGTTTATTGATATGAAGACATGAACGGAGCATACTTTACTGAATGTTTGCCACCTTTTGAATTCGTAGAGCCAGCTTCGCCGTTGGAAAAAACGCATGCAGGGGCGGGCTCATCAAAGCATATAATTGAAGCTGCTTTTCATTAATTTAAAGGGCAAAAAAAAGCCAATGATGTATTACAATCTGGAATGGTCCCCATCAGGTGTGTCAAACAGAGTGGCCGCATCTCTGATTACGTGTTTGTATGTGCATGATTCTTCATCTGTTCCCACTTGGGTCATCAACTCTGTGTTTAGCCAGTTGCGCAAACCATTGTACTCTCCAATAATCTCAACCATTTTTCAAGCTCCAATTCTGTTATTTCACTGTCACAATCCAATCTAGAGGTGGAGGAGGAGCAGGAGGAGGAAGAGGACCAAGAAGAAGGAGAAAGTGTATGACTATACTCGTTGATTAGAGAAGAAAAGAAAAGAAAGATACTTTCTACTACTGCCCCAAAAGAAACCAAGATACTTGGATGGCAGTTGAGGATTTGAGCAGAGTTACGATATAAAGGACCAGCCCAGCAGTAATTTTTCAAACGACACTCATTAGTCACAACACGACGTGGGGGGGTCCTGGGGGCTATATGTTGTCTTGTGTTCCTTACTGTGGTACTGTGAATTATGTATTTTACTATTTTGTCCTTTTATTTGGGTGATTCAAGGACCGAAATAACTGAAACTACAGTACAATGATCACAAAACAAACACCATAAAGCAGGCAGCGAAAAAAAAAAAAAAATCCTCAGCCACCATCCGGAGGGGAGTCGTACGTAAACCCGCCATTGTTCTGGGTTTTAAATTCTGCGTGTTCTGTGCTAATCCAAACAGGCTTTGTCATGGATTAGAGAGCCAGCGCAGGCCCAATGCCACACTACGATCTGAACAATTATTCTTAACTCCATAAGAAAAAAAAAAATCAGGGCCCAAGAAGACGGGGCTTGGGAGCTTCCCTGATTTTCCTCTTCCTGCTTTCCCCCAACATTTGGTCGAGTAAAGCATACGGCACATAAAAAGAAGAGAACAAGAATATAGCAGTAATAATAAATGATTGAAACGTTTGGCTAAAATAATAAAATAATCGAAATCTTTTCTAACAGTTACACGAATGCGTGTGAAGAAAATATTCACAGACTAGTTTCTGAATATAATATATATATATGACCAGTCAATGAGGGGCGTTGCCACAAAGCAGAAAAGAAATGAAAAAGAAACGCACTTCCTAAAGCGTCTTTTACCATCCACACCCACCCGCCTTTGCTTTCACTTCTTTGGTCTTTACCAGCGAAACCCTACAATACTATACACCCAGTTTTACTCTTTCGTTCGTTCCTGTCACATACACGTGCATCGTCCTCTTCCCTGCCCACAAAGGACAAATCGTTTATACCGCTTATCCTCCGATAGCGATGTAACTTCTCTGCATTATTTACTTATTTGCATTAGTTTCCTGGTTAATCCTCCTTCGCACAGTGTTATTTTAATTTTAATTGAATTTTGAAGAATCATAAGCCTACGTACACTGCTGTATATTTCAACGAGAGAGTCTTTTTGACCGCTTTATTAAGAAGCTGTGTTTGGTATACTACGGTAGGATAAAAGGTGCGTCTGAAAGCAGCAGGCCTTCCTCGTTTTAAAGTTCTCTTTTTCCTATTCTATTGTTAGTGACCAACAGTTTCTTCAGACCAACTTAATTATCCTGCCGCGCCACAAAAATGTTCCCAGCTTTACCTTATTTTAAATTTTTATGTTCGTCCTGAATTATTTGAATCTTTATTGATCGTCTCTGCTCTAGGCTCGAGAGACGCCCTAAGCACTCGCCTTCTCTCTCGCAGTGTTCTGGGTTTGTGGCATTTAATTTAATGCCCCTCATTCGTGAATGTGAACACGAACACGAATATACTGAGATTAAAATAACGAGGAGAAGGTAAAGAAAAGAAGGGTCAAACTTTATGAGAGAGTACTTTACCCTGATAGGGATGTAGCACGACCCGACAAGGAGAAAAGACACGAGGGTTCTTGGGCAAAGGGCGCGAATTGTTCATACTTGATGCAGCGGGTAAGCCCCCCAGCTATTGTGACTTGTGAGTGATAATAATAATGGCCAGTATTAGTGTTGCAGTCTGAGAGGAAGAAGCCAAGAGAGAGACCAAGAGGAGGGAATGGAGGGAAAAAGAGTGTGGAATCCAAAGAGAATTGAAAAAACGTTAATCAGATGACTACTTAAAGTAGGAAAAGGCAAAGGTTTCTGGTCCGAAGAGGAAGAAGTATAGAAGCTTTGATAGAAACATCTCAAATAACATTTTTAGCCACTTTCCTCCCACATTTCGCTTTCATCGGATTATTCGTATCCTTGTATCTTCCTTCTCTTGATTTCTAGTTTTCATTATTTTGTTCCTATCTTTCGCCTCTCTCCCTTCTCTCTGTAGTTCCCTTTGTTTTTTGGGGGGGAAGCGGCTTTTACTTTTTTACCCTACTGACGATTCATTAAATCATGAGGCAGAATTATTGTCCATGACATGGGTATGATAACCTTCTTTTCCCCCATAATCATAGTAATATACTCTCTTCTGCTGAAATGATAATATAATTATATAGGAATACTATGATGGGGAGAAAACAATGACGAGCACAATCATTCTGAGCGGAATTTTTTCTTGAGCAAGTAGACCTGATTAGCTGTCACCTACTTTATAGTATTATCACTCGTCTTTTCATGGGATTTTTGAATTGAGATGCAAAGTATTCTGTGTTGCTTGCCGGTACATTGAAGCCATTAGTGGGGGCTGGGTAGAGAAAGCCCTAGAGATTTTTTTTTTTTTTTTGCCTGAGCCAGCTAGTCTAGCCTAGCTTATTGTTCTCAGCTTTTGAGTTTTGACCCAATGGAACTGTACGGAACTCCCCCCCCCCAACCCACTTCCCTCTGCCGCTGGCATTTATGTAACTGAAGCATGCAGAGAGCAAACTCAGAAAAAGGGGGAGATATGAAACTGATGAAAGAAAAGATCCCAAAATCGAAAGCAATAAATTGCACCAATGGAAAGGAAGACAGTATAAGTAAAACAGAAAGAACAGTTTGAACATTAAAGTTTGGATTCATTTGACCTTCACTCAGACCACATCCACCGTCCATCAATGGGGGTTGGTTGGGCGGAGCAAAGATATAATATGGGGCACTAAGTTATATGTACACAGAATCACAAACAGCCGCAGGCACGCACACACACAAGTATCCATCAATATCATCTGCCTTTGTCTGAGACTCAAAATTAAGGATGGGAAATAAATAGATTTAGAAAGGAAAAAAATCAAACAAGTGAATCTAAAAGCAACTAACAAGTCGAAGGAGGCATGAGATTCAAGCCCAAGTCATTCTTTTCCAAAGCGAAACGAGCCTTGCTGGTGTCCGATGAATTGGAGGGATTAAAAACCGTACTCAGGGTGCACCCTTTTCTCTAGACTGAAGCGATACACCAAAAGAGCTTGGTCTTGCAGCTGTTACTGCTGGGGTCTTCAACTATGGTTATGGAGCTCTTTGATGTGTTGGTAGGTGAGTTCACAATAGGCGGAGTTTGCTTATTGTTCATGGAATAGTACCCCAAAAGCTGGTTCAGGGGCCTTTGCACCATGGAACCAGTGGGGGTGGTGGTGGTCATAGGTGGAGAGAGCAAAGAGGAAGGGTAGGAACTGCTCGGAGGGACTGGTTTGACATGGTTCTGAACGAACGAAGTAGATGATGTCGTTATAAAGCTTCTTCATGTGTGCGAGCTCGGACATGAGCATGTTGTTACTTCGTCTGAGCCTTTCGTTGTCCTCGGAAAGAGCGGTGAAGGAAGAGTTGTAGTTGGTGCCGTTGATGAGGGAAGAAAACAGGAGCCGGAGAAGTGAGCGGCGGCGAGTCACACCAATTGTGCTGGTCGTCGGAGTCGCTGGGAGGAGAGATGCTGAGCCTGGAAGGAAAGGGAAAGAAAGAGGGGACGCCGACGCCGTGGTGGTTCTGATGATGATGAGGCTGAGCCGTTTTCCTGCGGTGGATCTCGCACAGCAAGTGCTTCTCTCCTTCTTAAAGAATTCATTCGCGAACTCCCACCGGTCCGGCACAATCTTTCTGAAACCCTAGTTCAGTTGAAAAAAACACAAGATCAAACAGTCAATACTAAAAACAGAAGAAGAAGAAGAAGAAGCTCAAATATCGGGGAGAGAAGATGGCGAGATATGCATAAAGAGAAAAAGAATACATACATAGGTGTTGAGCTGGCGAACGAAGCTGGAGAAGTTGTTGTGCTTGAAGTAGTTGGGGAGGAGATCGCGGGCGAACTCGGGGGGGCGCCAAACGACGAAAGTGGTGTCGTCTTCCCCCCAGGAGACGATGTGATCGGTGGCGGGATCATCGACGAGCTGGTAGGTCTTGGTGAGGAAGGGAGCGGGCACCGACTTGTGGGAGTCAAGGGACAGCAATATGGCATCGCAATTGTCTAGCAGAAGAGCCATGTGTCGCTGAGCTCTCGCGACTGAGGCTGGTGGAAGTCCGTGATATATCAGAGAAAGCGGGAGAGTGAGGCGTGTGGGTACTTAAGGAGAGGGGGAGGAGAGAGAGAGAAGAAGGAACTGGTGTCCTCGTGTTCCTGTGTATTGCGATTTGGCAAATGCTTTGTCGCTTTATTTATTACTCTCTTTCTTTCGCCCTACAGAGATATAGCCATATATATATATATATATATGTAGATATAGAAGATGAAGGTGGGTTAGAATTTGTGGGGTATTAGGATTATAATAACAATGATGGGTAATTAAAGAGAGCATATTTTTTGATTGGCACACTCCTCGGGTATGTAGTGAGAGAGAATAAGTGTCTGTCTGTCTAGGACTGTGAAATAAGGGCCTTTCAAGACAAACCCGTGACTCTCTCTCTCTCTATCCCTGACATGGATCCACC